>NC_079173.1:34169808-34187308 GCF_947568905.1 Ostrea edulis
ACTATGTCAGGAAGCTTTCATATAAATTTCAGCTATTCTGGCTCATTGGTTCTTGAGAAGATTTTAAAGATTTTCCCTATATATTTCTATGTAAAACTTTGATCCCCTATTGTGGCCCCAACTTACCCCTGGGGCCATGATTTGAACAAACTTGAATCTGCACTATGTCAGGAAGCTTTCATGAAAATTTCAGCTCTTCTGACTCATTCGTTCTTGAGAAGATTTTTAAATGACCCCACCCTATTTTTGCATTTTTGTGATTATCTCCCCTTTGAAGAGGGCATGGCCCTTTATTTAAATAAACTTGAAAGCCCTTTACCCAGGGATGCTTTAGGGCCAAGTTTGGTTATAATTGGCCCAGTGGTTTTTGAGAAGAAGATGAAAATGTGAAAAGTTTACGACGACGACAGACAACGGACAAATTTTGATCAGAAAAGCTCACTGACCCTTCAGCTCAGGTGAGCTAAAAAGTGGAGAAAACTGATTTGCCAGTCTGACGGACAGACGGATGGAGTGCAAACTTAGAACCCCCTTCGGCTCCGCCTACAGGGGACTAATAATATGCATGGATATATAAATGACTTAATATATATACACTGAAATCTTATGGTTTTTCCATCATTGATAAACTTGCAGGGCTGAACATTTCAATATTTTTTTTATTTCTTGACAGATGCACTGAACAATTCACTTGGCATAGTAACCAATATATCTATAAAAAGAAACACCTAATTACTCATGGGCCTATATACTATCAGTAGAAGTGTGGAGTAATTAAACAATTAACAACTAGTTACTGGGCCTATATACTATCAGTAGAAGTGTGGAGTAATTAAACAATTACCACTATCAGTAGAAGTGTGGAGTAATTAAACAATTACCAGTATCAGTAGAAGTGTGGAGTAACTAAACAATTAACACTATCAGTAGAAGTGTGGAGTAATTAAACAATTACCAGTATCAGTAGAAGTGTGGAGTAATTAAACAATTACCCCAGACCTGAACCCCTGATTTTATATCCCCCACAATACAAACAGGCTATCAGTATTTCAGTATTTCTCAAGAGAGGAAGCCTTAGATCGAGACTGGACAGTCAGACCCCACCCTCAACAGAGGATTAATTGATGGCCTGATCAACAAATAAAGTGGATATGATGATGACGATGATGATGAAAACACTCACTTCCTCTCTAAATGGCACTGGAGGGACTGTGGGGTCGAGTTCAAACATATACTGACATAACAAAGCCCTCATTGCCATGACAACACCATCAACATCTCTGGATAGCACACCAGCTGATGTCCGTACTATCAAATACAACAACAAAAATGTGAGAAGATAAAATATCGGAAAATTGTATTCAAAGGTTGTCTTATAAATTTACTAGACTCTGATTAAATATTACATAATATACACAAATATATTTCAATGAATTTCATATGTACATGTTACACAGTTATCAAAATATCCAATAGAATCCTACTGTAATCAACATTACACAAATTGTTACACAAGATTAGTAGTAAACACATCATAAAAAGGAAAAGGCTTTCTTTTTTCAAAGAAAAATCATTTCACTTTGGTTGATTTTCACACAAAACTTTTGACATAAGTACCGTGCTTTTTTACCTAAGGTTTGCCCTTTCGTTAGTTTGTGAGTACCGCCTGAACTGAAAATAAAACAAGATGCATATGTGAAACATGCATGTACTATATAACCCCTTAAGCCACATTTAAATGCTGTAAATTTGATCTGACCTTCACGAATTACCTTGACCTTATCAGCTGCATAGTTGTAACCTTGGCTATTTAGTTCACCAAGTATGAAGTCCCTATCTTGTACAGTAAAACAAAATCAAGACCAAGTTAAAGTTGCAGACAGAGAGCTAGATATATCTCAGATCTGAAACTGACAGAGAGCTAAATATATCTCAGATCTGAAACTGACAGACTATAAACAATAATTTCCCTATCTCATGGGCAAAATAAATTTCTCATGGCCAATACAAATTTCTCATGGCCAATACAAATTTCAAATAGGCATCACAAAGTGCAGGTTTCACAATGGAAAAAAAGATATACACTAAATAAATGTCCCTGTATGACAGCAAAGTATTTATGGTACTGGTAACTAAAGAAAGGAATAGACAAGCAAAATATGAAAGCCCTATCACAAACCATTCATAGGTTATGGCGTTGGTTACCAGATTGTTTTATTTCCTGGTTCTTCCTGTTGTTGTTTTTTACTACCTGATACTACCTGGTTTTTTGTTTTTTTTATTACCTGATTCTTCCTGCTGTTGGTTTCAACCCACATATACCACACATGTTGGCTGGAATCCTGATGCTACCTCCTATATCGGTGCCAATCCCTAAAATGGATCCCCCTGCAGCTATCAGGGCTCCTTCCCCTCCGGATGAACCACCAGGGCCTCGATCTTCATCATACGGATTAAGAGTTCTGCCATATATTGGATTTGAACACTCAAATGTCATCATAGTTTGAGGAACATTGGTACGAACGAAGGGGACAGCTCCCTGCTTCTTAAGAACCTACAGGGGCAGACAAAAATCAGTATTCAACTACATAGAACCTACAGGTTTAGACAAAAATCAGTATTCAACTACATAGAATCTACAGGTGTAGACAAAAATCAGTATTCAACTACATAGAACCTACAGGTGTTGACAAAAATCAGTATTCAACTACATAGAACCTACAGGTGTTGACAAAAATCAGTTTTCAACTACATACATGTAGAACCTACAGGTGTAGACAAAAATCAGTATGCAAGTACATAGAACCTACAGGTGTAGACAAAAATCAGTATTCAATTACATAGAACCTACAGGTGTAGACAAAAATCAGTACTCAACTACAGTCAGGGTGTCAAGTGAATTTTTGTTTTAAAAAATAGGACATACCTCAGAAATATAGGAATATATAGGACAAGAAAAACAAAGAACTTCTGGACTTTTAAGCCTCCCCCTCCACTCACTACACTCTCCTTTTACTTACAAGTTAACAGGAATTACAACTTTCATTGTTTCAATAAAATAATGTCAATTAACAAAGTGACACATTTGATTTCTGTCTTACACCTAGCACTATGATATGAACTGCTTTTAACACACCCCGACTGTGACCTGTGTCCATTTGAATCTACTTCAGTTAAACAGCATTCCTGAAACTTTGTTTTATCCTTATGCATTTTCACACTAATTGTTAAAACTCAACCTGAAACAACACTGGTTAAGACCACGGGACAGCTTCATCTGCAGGACTGTTTGACTTCCCGCATGGAAGAAAAACAAATCCAGCAGGTAAAGCTGGGCTGGGCTGGGCAGGGTCGCCACACCTGAAAGAAAAGGTGAATTTTGAAGTAAATGTTGTATAGTTACAAACAGATGACACAAATTGTTTGTAATATACAGTACTGGTTTTGCTTCAGAATCCAACATTTCTTGCTTACCCTAAAATATAGGGATATATAGGAATTTCACAGGAATATGGGAATTTTTGTGGAAATATAGGAATTTATAGGAATATAACCCCCAAATATAGGAATTTATAGGAATAACCCCCAAATATAGGAATTTATAGGAATATAACCCCCAAATATAGGAATTTATAGGAATATAACCCCCAAACATAGGAATTTATAGGAATATAATCCCCAAATATAGGAATTTATAAGAATAACCCCCAAATATAGGAATTTATAGGAATATAACTCCCAAATATAGGAATTTATAGGAATAACCAACAAATATAGGAATTTATAAGAATATAACCCCCAAATATAGGAATTTATAGGAATATTAAACCCCCAAATATAGGAATTTATAGGAATATAACTCCCAAATATAGGAATTCATAAGAATAACCCCCAAATATAGGAATTTATAGGAATATAACCCCCAAATATAGGAATTTATAGGAATAACCCCCAAATATAGGAATTTATAGGAATATAACCCCCAAATATAGGAATTTATAGGAATATAATCCCCAAATATAGGAATTTATAGGAATATAACCCCCAAACATAGGAATTTATAGGAATATAACCCCCAAACATAGGAATTTATAGGAATATAACTCCCAAATATAGGAATTTATAGGAATATATATAACCTCCAAATATAGGAATTTATAAGAATAACCCCCAAATATAGGAATTTATAGGAATATAACCCCCAAATATAGGAATTTATAGGAATAACCCCCAAACATAGGAATTTATAGGAAAAACCCCCAAATATAGGAATTTATAGGAATATAACCCCCAAATATAGGAATTTATAAGAATAACCCCCAAATATAGGAATTTATAGGAATATAACCCCCAAACATAGGAATTTATAGGAATAACCCCCAAATATAAGAATTTATAGGAATATAACCCCCAAATATAGGAATTTATAGGAAAAACCCCCAAATATAGGAATTTATAGGAATATAACCCCCAAATATAGGAATTTATAAGAATAACCCCCAAATATAGGAATTTATAGGAATATAACCCCCAAACATAGGAATTTATAGGAATAACCCCCAAATATAAGAATTTATAGGAATATAACCCCCAAATATAGGAATTTATAGGAATAACCCCCAAATATAGGAATTTATAGGAATATAACCCCCAAATATAGGAATTTATAGGAATATAACCCCCAAATATAGGAATTTATAGGAATAACCCCCAAATATAGGAATTTATAGGAATATAACCCCTAAATATAGGAATTTATAGGAATAACCCCCAAATATAGGAATTTATAGGAATATAACCCCCAAATATAGGAATTTATAGGAATAACCCCCAAATATAGGAATTTACAGGAATATAACCCCTAAATATAGGAATTTATAAGAATAACCACCAAATATAGGAATTTATAGGAATTAATATAACCCCCAAATATAGGAATTTATAGGAATATAAACCCCAAATATAGGAATTTATAGGAATATAATCCCCAAATATAGGAATTTATAGGAATATAACCCCCAAATATAGGAATTTATAGGAATATAACCCCAAATATAGGAATTTATAGGAATATAACCCCCAAATATAGGAATTTATAGGAATAACCCCCAAATATATGAATTTATAGGAATTAATATAACCCCCAAATATAGGAATTTATAGGAATAACCCCCAAATATAGGAATTTATAGGAATATAACCCCTAAATATAGGAATTTATAAGAATAACCCCCAAATATAGGAATTTATAGGAATAACCCCCAAATATAGGAATTTATAGGAATTAATATAACCCCCAAATATAGGAATTTATAAGAATATAACCCCCAAATATAGGAATTTATAGGAATATAACCCCCAAATATAGGAATTTATAGGAATTTTATAGGAATAACCCCCAAATATAGGAATTTATAGGAATAACCCCCAAATATAGGAATTTATAGGAATATAACCCCCAAATATAGGAATTTATAGGAATAACCCCCAAATATAGGAATTTATAGGAATATAACCCCCAAATATAGGAATTTATAGGAAACTTGATGCCCTGTACAGTGTCTAATAAAATGAAATCACACGACAGCATAGAAAAAACTACTGAATCAAGTGTCTAATATCACACAACAGTACATATAAGTACACATGCACTAAAACTCTAATTATTACAAATAATTTAATAATTTACCAAAATTTAGTTCTCCCAAATAAACTCTTAAATATAGAAGATTTAAGCAATAAATAATGATTTGCAAAAGTTATGTCTCATGAAAAAATACATTCATTGTATGCTCATGAAAACAAGGTCTCCCAAAATAAAAGTGATCAAGCTACCATAAAGCACACCATCAAGACTGATTAGGTAAGGGATTAATATAATACTGGCCTAAATGTCGTCCGATCGATATAACAGTCTACAACAATCCCGCAGGTTACTGTCGATTATTTCCAGTCTACAACTAGAACTGTCCTAATGGGACTAATACCCCCCGCGGGGCATATAAGATGATGGGAAATATTTAATGCAAGCACATTGGATATTTTCACATTATCTACAGGGCAATCAATGTGAATGCAGAAGTGTATATTCTACAGTACAGCAGTACATGAAATATTAAAAATATGCTTAATATAAACAATGAATACTATTTGGCACATTTTAGGCTGTATGATTGCAAATCCCTGGTCAACTCTTCTAAGTCTTTAGTTTATATTCACTTTGTTAAAGATCATTATGTTATGCCAACTTTACTTTGTCATTGACTTATGAGCGCAAAACGGTATTAGAAATTCCGCTGTTTACTGTTGCTTATTTACAGTCTACAACAATCGCACTATTTACTGTTGATTATTTACAGTTTACAACAATCCCACTGTTTATTGTTGATTACTTACAGTCTACAACAATCATGCCGGTTACTGTCGATTATTTACAGTCTACAACAATCATGCCGGTTACTGTCGATTATTTACAGTCTACAACAATCGCACTGTTTACTTTCGATTATTTACAGTCTACAACAATCCCGCTGTTTATTGTTGATTATTTACAGTCTACAACAATCCCGCTGTTTATTGTTGATTATTTACAGTTTACAACAATCCCACTGTTTATTGTTGATTATTTACAGTCTACAACAATTGCACTGTCTATTGTTGCTTACTTACAGTCTACAACAATCATGCTGGTTACTGTCGATTATTTACAGTCTACAACAATCATGCTGGTTACTGTTGTTTATTTACAGTCTACAACAATTGCACTGTTTACTCTCGATTATTTACAGTCTACAACAATCCCGCTGTTTATTGTTGATTATTTACAGTCTACAACAATCCCGCTGTTTACTGTTGATTATTTACAGTCTACAACACCCGTACTATTTACTGTTGATTATTTACAGTCTACAACAATCACACTGTTTACTGTTACTGTAAAATACGTTATCTGTCATAGAGATAGCAGTAAAAAATGATATATTAAATGTAGAATTTTCCCAAAAAACAGAAGTACTGTTCAAATTGCACATGTATATAGCTTATACATCATAGTTGTTATAAAAACATTAAAGATATATGTCTGAAAAATGTCCAGTAAAAACTGTGAGAGGAGGTGGTTACACAAAGTAGGTACGTACCATGCTCAAAAATGACAATTAAAGTTCAACTATCATGTATGTACATGTAAATTTTTCAAAAAATGCCTGATCACTTTCAAAAAGACACATGTTGATGCACATGCATCTTAAATGTGCCCATAACAACTGTACAAAGTTTGAGCAATGTCAAGTTGAAGGTGCGAGAGGAGTTGATTACACAAAGTAGGTACCCTGTTACAGGGATACCCACCCATACCGGTCAATCACCATTCTATAAGCTGGATGCACATAGTGTAACCCAGCCAAAAATTGTTTGGCTTCACAGAAATTCACCACAATCCACATTGATCACAATGGAAGGTGAATATGAGGATATGAATCAAGCTGCTGTAGATTGTTTAATACTTTAACAGGAAGTGTTTAAGTGCACTAGACATATGATACAAATAATGAGGGGCTTGTTTTACACACCCACATCTTACATCTGTCTATCAGATGTACATACCAGCACAAAATGCAAATAATGAAAATTAGACTAGCGCTGTGACAATCACGACATCCTCTGTGCGGTTGAGTTAAGGTTTTCCCCATAAAATTTTTAATACCAGTGCTGTACATAAATATACTTTCCCGCACTGGCACATTGCACGACGTCACAATGAAAAATATGTCATGACAAAGGTCATGACGTACATATCTACAGTCCTTTTGTGGTTGGAAATGTCAAAATATTGTTTCGTTATTTACCACCGCTGTCAAACGGTAAACTGCAATCGCGTAAAAGTGTCTGTCAAATGGGTCATATTAATTCTCTTTGATATTGAAAAAGTTTCAATTTCTTCTTTATATAGCATACATGCTAAAGTAATATCCATATTATATTGTGATCTTGATATCGTCCCTAATCTACACGTATAGTTACTTTCACAATGGACTCATTTGCATAAACAGGGTTTCCGTACATAAAAAATTCATCATTGGCACGACACCCCGAGGTTTTTAAGTGAAAGATGTTTGATTTATGTGATAAGTGAACTTCAGTGCCAAAGGAAAGTTAGGGGAGCAAGTTCTGGCTTCAATAAAAAATATGTTTTTCAGGCTAGATTCAACTTCGTATGTGCAAAAATCGCCGCATCTTGCATATTCAATGCAAAAATTAGACATGTTACAAGTCACAATAAACTTGCTCTCAGCACTTTTCAAATTAAGAAATTAATATGCTTTGAAGTTATATTAACTTCAACTTGCATTGAGATCTGGATATCGTGCCAATTCAACGATTTATACATACACGACACGTTTTTATCTTGATATTTAATCACGTGATACAGAGTTGATGTGGAGACTGTCGGTCTGGTGAAAAATGTATAAGAGGTCAATATGCACTTAATGATATATACATATTGTTTTTGTATAAAAGGGTTGTGTTTACAGAATTTGTCACAAATTGATCTGTTTATTAATGCTTTTTTCCTGACATATTTCTATGGCCCTACTTAACACAACTGCGTGAGTCACACACGCATGCATGCACACATACACATACGCATGCATGCACGCACACACACTTACCTTGACAATCACCGCATCTTCTGAGACGGGTTCTCCTATACACTTCTGCATTCCTGCAGTGCAGTCATATCCCTGTCATGAGAACAATTTCTTTTATAAAGTACATGCAACTGTCATGCTTTATTAGTTTTGGGAATTTTCACTCTTGTAATGACATCACTGCATGTTTTAGATGAAGTGCCACAAAAACAGACATGTGCACATGATGCTGTCTGGCCGTAGTGGTGAGGTTACTTTATTGTTCTAACATCTATATGTACTACAAGTCTATAACCTCTGTTTTTAAGGTCATATCCAAAACATCTATGACTTTCACTTTTAATGCTGTAAGCTTGGGAAAGGAAGAGTCACGACATGTATCTATACATGATAGCAGAGTTCAAAATGACCTAGCTTATGTCCATAAGTCTGAGGCTAGTAAAATTCATGTCAGACCAGTGAACTCTCTATGGTACTAGTCTGTACAGACTAGTGAAAATCTGGATATCAATCTTGAATTCGTTAAGAGTTTAGCATATTTGTTCGAGTCTCTCAGATTCATGATTGAACATATTGTTGATTATCTGAATGGTTTAAACTTAAAAGTGTTTGTGTGACAGTGACATGCTGGACCAGGTCATCACATGCATGAGTAACTCGGAGGTTACTTGTGAAGATTATAAAAGCAAAATAAAGTAGGGTTGTCTTTTACAACTGTAGATGTCAGAAACTGAATTGTTTACAAATATGATGTGTTTGGTTTAATAAATACTATTGAGTAAATTGAAATAAAATGAATTTATGGGATCGTTTTATATGATATACTGGACAAGACTAGTGAATCAGAAATGCTTTGCGGACTAGTGAACATTAATAGTCACTAGTGCGTACGGACTAGTGCTTGAAGAAGTTAATTTCGAACCCAGTAACCACTAAGCCACCACGATGGTAGAATGATGATTGAATAAATTTGAAATGCTATTATACTAACATTTCCAATGTTTTTACCTTCAACATAAATGATAGCCATTTCCTCATGAAAGTAAACAATGCGCACATGAAATTTGATAAATGCAGTATAATTGTCTTAACTACAGAAAATATTCCCACAAAATGATAGTAAAATGTGAATATAAAATTTCTAATTAATTTCTTTTTTGAAAGCACAGAGAGCATGAACAGGAATGCATTAAGCCATCATACTTTTCATGAAGTATGCTGGCGTATAGTGTCACAGTTCATGTCCCTTATGTATTTTCAAAAATGAATTCTATTTCTTATAATTATATGAATCAAATGATATGCACCTTATCATTACAATACAGGGCAATGCAGTTTCAACAGGGTTACATAAAAGGGGGGGGGGATAGAGGATTACAGAGAGGGAGACATAGAGGGTTACATAAAGGGGGACATAGAGGGTTACATAAAGAGGGTTACATACAGGGGGACATAGAGGGTTACATACAGGGGGACATAGAGGGTTACATACAGGGGGACATAGAGGGTTACATAAAGAGGGTTACATACAGGGGGACATAGAGGGTTACATAAAGGGGGACATAGAGGGTTACATAAAGGGGGACATAGAGGGTTACATACAGGGGGACATAGAGGGTTACATACAGGGGGACATAGAGGGTTACATAAAGGGGGACATAGAGGGTTACATAAAGGGGGACATAGAGGGTTACATAAAGAGGGTTACATACAGGGGGACATAGAGGGTTACATACAGGGGGACATAGAGGGTTACATAAAGAGGGTTACATACAGGGGGACATAGAGGGTTACATAAAGAGGGTTACATACAGGGGGACATAGAGGGTTACATAAAGGGGGACATAGAGGGTTACATAAAGGGGGACATAGAGGGTTACATACAGGGGGACATAGAGGGTTACATAAAGAGGGTAACATACAGGGGGACATAGAGGGTTACATACAGGGGGACATAGAAGGTTATGGGGGACATAGACATTCAGAGTTTTTTCTCAATTAAAATTCTATGGACCACCTCAGTACCTTGATGTAGTAGTTTTCCTTTATACTGACAGGTATCCCATGAAGCAGGCCCTTTGACCCGGTCTTCTGATCCCTCATGAGGGCCACCTCCTGAAAATGGCAGTCTACACCAATCAGATTGCTGCTTATGTTCAAACTGCTTGCTGATTGGTTGGAAGTACACAGTGAATTTAACAATATAAACATAACGTGTCATGGAAAATGTTTTTATGAAGATATAACTAGATTCTTTGAAGGAGCTCTCATTCAGAACTTTGTACTTGATATACGGAGCTTGCTTGAAACTTACTCAAGAACGTCGTGAAGAAAATCATAAATCAAAAAGAACTTTCTTTTGACATATAGGCACTTTTCACCTGACACTAGCTGTATCCTTGCAAGATAACAAAACTCTTAGGAAGAAAACACCTTTTCATATCTTCCCTTACTATTAATAAAACTCGTCAAAAAAGAAAACACCTTTTCATATCTTCCCTTACTATTAATAAAACTCGTCAAAAAAGAAAACATCTTTTCATATCTTCCCTTACTATTAATAAAACTTGTCAAAAAAGAAAACATCTTTTCATATCTTCCCTTACTATTAATAAAACTGTCAAAAAAGAAAACACCTTTTCATATCTTCCATTACTATTAATAAAACTGTCAAAAAAGAAAACACCTTTTCATATCTTCCCTTACTATTAATAAAACTGTCAAAAAAGAAAACACCTTTTCATATCTTCCATTACTATTAATAAAACTGTCAAAAAAGAAAACACCTTTTCATATCTTCCCTTACTATTAATAAAACTGTCAAAAAAGAAAACACCTTTTCATATCTTCCATTACTATTAATAAAACTGTCAAAAAAGAAAACACCTTTTCATATCTTCCCTTACTATTAATAAAACTGTCAAAAAAGAAAACACCTTTTCATATCTTCCCTTACTATTAATAAAACTGTCAAAAAATAAAACACCTTTTCATATCTTACCTTTTCATCTGGACAGGTGTAGGAATACCTTAATTACCTATTACGAGATTCAACTACTCAACAATCTGTGTCATCAGACTACTTACCTAACGAGATTCATCTACTCAACAATCTGTGTCATCAGACTACTTACCTAACAAGATTCATCTACTCAACAATCTGTGTCATCAGACTACTTACCTAACGAGATTCATCTACTCAACAATCTGTGTCGTCAGACTACTTACCTAACAAGATTCATCTACTCAACAATCTGTGTCATCAGACTACTTACCTAACGAGATTCATCTACTCAACAATCTGTGTCATCAGACTACTTACCTAACGAGATTCATCTACTCAACAATCTGTGTCATCAGACTACTTACATAACAAGATTCAACAATTTGTGTAATCAGACTACTTGAATATTATAAATACAGTTCACTCCAGATATACTGAAATTCAGGGGGACCAATCTAAATTGTTCATTCAGGGAGTTTTTTAGGGTCTGTAAGGGGCTGAAATAAGGCCCCATTTGCAATGCTAAAAAGCAGGTATTTTTCCCAATTTTTGCTTTGAAATTCCCAAACAATGAAAACAAATCAAACAGTTAAGTAGCCCAATTGTTCATAAATCTTCTTCACAGGCCCACAGATTACAATTTTTGCTTCAAAATTGTTTCAAAATTGTTAAGGTGGGTCGATCCTCATGTGACTTATCAATATTAATGGTGAAAAGTGCAAGATCTGTATTAATTTCCATTCATTATAGTTAAATTTAATCAATAACCAAAGAAAATGTGTATGTTGCCACATTTTTAAAGATGTCAGACATAATAAAACGGAAGTATATGTTAACATCAGAAAATCACACATTTTCGTTATACAGAATAATTAAAATAGATAAAAACTTGTTGAAATTACTTTAAATGTCAACAGTTTTAAAAAAAAATGTTAATTCATAAATATGTATAATGGATATGAGGGAAATCATGTATAATAGATATACAGTAGAAGAAATTCCAGCATAGGAGTTATTGCCATTGACAACATTCTTTTAATTACAAAGAATTGATTATCTATGGAAAATATAAACTTTTTCAAAATCAATAGTTTACCAAATTTTTTATTTTATGCAGTGAATAAAATTCCTCTGAAAGATATATTTCTATCATACGCAATATTAATTTGATAAAGATTTTTGCAAAAACCTATGACATCACACGACGATCGATTAACCTTAAGTAAACCTAATTTTCTGACCTCTGCTTATTTGAATGAAGTAAACTTTGACCAAAATGAGAGTCAGAAGATCGAGTCTAATTATTCCTTAATGCACTCTGGATTGACTTTCTCCCTATTTCTTTGCATGAAACATATTTTTCCCAATTTCAAGCAAATGTCGCTATTTTTCTCAATTGGAAAGGCCATGCAAGGCCCTTAGAATCAAGACCTTAGAAAAAACCTGTCATTATATCCAAAGTTCAATATAACACAGCATGATGTTGTGAACCTTACAAATAATGTAACAGGGGATTTCAATATAACAGACAATTCAATATAAGTGACTTTAATATAAGTGGAGTATACTGTATATTGAATATGATTAAATTGTAAAGATAAATTCAAATGTCTAAGAATGTAGTTTACATCACATTTTAATCAACCACCAGATCAAGGGACATAATTAACAATATTAACAAATGGTGAACACACCTTGCAAACCCATACCGCAATATCAAACATGGTGACTATAGTGCTAACCCTACACCATACATACAATGGATTAGTAAAGTGTTTCACTGTTATATCAATACACTGGATTCAGGGGATTATTTAATCCTACCAATATTTCTACATGTGTGTTAAAATTCTGGAAAAGAAATGTTATACTTTCATAAGATTGATTCATATAGACGAAGCAAATTCTTAAAGGACAGTTTCAAACTTTCAGAAATATTACTTCAGGCTTATTAATTTAAAAAGTAATGTTAATGAGCATTAAGCTGACAAATGATCAAATTCACAAAAAATGCAGTAACTTTCATTATCGGTTCATTAAAGTAGTGCTGTAAAACAAGAAAATTTGGCACAAATGCAAATGTCAAGACAATGGCACAAATTAATTCTAGTGCAACAGCAATTTGTTGAAAAATACATTTGGCACAGAGTTTGTGGTTTGATCCACACATATTGTTCTTCTCCATGGTCAGTCCAGCGTAAACTCATAAGCCTCTGATCGATTTCTAACTTGGGCACTAGCTAGTAGAACAAAGAATGCTAGGGCGCATTGAAAAAGGAATTCCAAGTTTGGTACGCTGATCTCATTCTCAGAAAGGCGACAACAGTATGTCTCAAACTCTCCGTCCTGAAGTCACTCCATGCCATATGTGCCTTGTCCATGCAAAATTAGAGGCAGAATTATGAACTTGTTAAAGTCCTATCATAATTGTATCTTGTTTAACGTCTCTCTCGAAAAATTTTCATTTATATGGAGACGTCACCAAGACCAGTGAAGAGCTTCAAATTAAGACCTTTGCTCAGCGCTTACGGCAAAATGAGCAGTGAGGGTTCTTTAGCGTGCCACACCTACTGTGACACGGGACAGCTGTTTTGAAGGTCATCTCCAAGGACCTGTAACATTCATACCTGATGCCGAGCATTTGGTGATGGAACTGTCACTACCTGTTTTAACGACTTAGGTATGTCATGGCTGGGATTTGAACCCCGGCCTTCCACATGCGGGTAATTTAATTGACATTAATATCTAATAATTTTTATACATATCTGTATAATATGATGATGTGAAAATATGGTCGAATAAACGATAGACATGTGCTTTCGTAACTTTTTTAAAAACACAATGTTTGATTGGAGGAAATAGAAAATTACATAGATAATACAGGTACCTCTACATGGACAATCCATATGCATCATTACGTTTTGATCTTGAGGCATTATAGTGATAATTGGGGAACAAGATTTGTAGGTGTAAATCATGAGTGTTCCATTTAATTTCAATTGATACCCCAGTATTACGCAAGTGGCTGCTTCTGGTATAGGAGTCAAAACAGAATATTAACCTAAAACTTTTAAAAAAATATTTCTAAAATGGAAAATCTTTAGTGCACTTCTAATTTTGGCACAAAAAGTCACATATGGAATAAGCACTAAATTTAATAGTGCACCAAATTGTCTTGCTTTACAGAACCAACACCTAACTACCATGATACCCACCACTAACCATTTTAAAATTCTGCAAAGCAATTTTACCACCTCAAATTTTCAAGCCTCTAAAAGCATAATATTTCTACACATGACACTATCACAACAAAACTATCATCTATAGAACAGCCCGAACAGTAAAGGAGTCCTTCATTCCTCTCACCTCAGCCTCCCATATTGGTTCCACCACACAGTTCAATTTGCGATTGATTTCCAAGGCAGCAGCTTGGTAACACTCGATTACATCCACCGCCAATACTTCTCCCGTCTGAAGTTTGTGTACCAGGTCACTGATTGGCAGGACTGTGATGTCATCTATCTTGTCTTTTGTGACCTGTAAAGATAAACAAACACCTGTCTAATTTATAACCTATAGGCTGTAAAGACAGACACTTGTCAAATCTGTCTGTGATCTGTAGACAGACAGATGCTTGTCTAAGCTGTGATCTGTAGACAGACAGATGCTTGTCTAATCTGTGATCTGTAAACAGACGCTTGTATAATCTGTGACCTGTAGACAGACATATGTTTGACTAATCTGTGACCTGTAGACAGACAGATGCTTGTCTAAGCTGTGATCTGTAGACAGACAGATGTTTGTCTAATCTGTGACCTGTAGACAGACAGACATCTGTATAATCTGTGACCTGTAGATAGACAGATGCTTGTCTAATCTGTGACCTGTAGACAGACAGATGCTTGTCTAAGCTGTGATCTGTAGACAGACAGATGTTTGTCTAATCTGTGACCTGTAGACAGACAGACATCTGTATAATCTGTGACCTGTAGACAGACAGATGCTTGTCTAATCTGTGACCTGTAGACAGACAGACATCTGTATAATCTGTGATCTGTAGACAGACAGATGTTTGTCTAATCTGTGATCTGTAGACAGACAGATGCTTGTCTAATCTGTGATCTGTAAACAGACACTTGTATAATCTGTGACCTGTAGACAGACAGATGCTTGTCTAATCTGTGACCTGTAGACAGACAGACATCTGTATAATCTGTGACCTGTAGACAGACAGATGCTTGTCTAATCTGTGACCTGTAGACAGACAGACATCTGTATAATCTGTGATCTGTAGACAGACAGATGTTTGTCTAATCAGTGACCTATAGACAGAGATTTGTCTAATCTGGGATCTGTAGACAGACACTTGCATAATCTGTGATCTGTAGACAGATGCTTGTCTAATATGTGACCTGTAGACAGACAGATGCTTGTCGAATCTGTGACCTGTAGACACACAGGCATCTGTCTAATCTGTGATCTGTAGACAGATGCTTGTCTAATCTGTGATCTCAGACAGACACCTCTCTGATATGTAGACAGACAGATGCTTGCCTATTCTGTGATCTGTAGATAGACAGACACTTGTTTAATCTGTGACCTGTAGACACACAGACATCTGTCTAATTTGTGATATGTAGACATATGCTTGTCTAATCTGTGACCTATAGACAGACAGACCCTTGTCTAATCTGTAACCAGTAGACAGACACTTGTCTAATTAGTGACCTGTAGACAGAAAGACACTTGTCTAATTAGTGACCTGTAGACAAACAGACACTTGTATAATCTGTGACCTGTAGACAGACAAACGCTTGTCTAATCTGTGACCCGTAGACAGACACTTGTCTAATCTGTGACCTATAGACAGACAGACCCTTGTCTAATCTGTGACCCATAGACAGACACTTGTCTAATTAGTGACCTGTAGACAGAAAGACACTTGTCTAATCAGTGACCTGTAGACAAACAGACACTTGTATAATCTGTGACCTGTAGACAGACAAACTCTTGTCTAATCTGTGACCCGTAGACAGACACTTGTCTAATCTGTGACCTGTAGACAGACAGACCCTTGTCTAATCTGTGACCTATAGACAGACAGACCCTTGTCTAATCTGTGACCCATAGACAGACACTTGTCTAATTAGTGACCTGTAGACAGAAAGACACTTGTCCAATCAGTGACCTGTAGACAAACAGACACTTGTATAATATGTGACCTGTAGATAGACAGACCCTTGTCTAATCTGTGATCTTTAGACAGACATACACTTGTATAATCTGTGATCTGTAGAGAGAGACTTGTCTAATATGTGAACTGTAGACAGAGACTTGTCTAATATGTGAACTGTAGACAGAGACTTGTCTAATCAGTGACCTGTAGACAGACAATTGTATAATCTGTGATCTGTAGATAGACACTTGTCTAATCTGTGACATGTAGACAAACAGACACTTGTCTAATATGTGAACTGTAGACAGACAATTGTCTAATCTGTGACCCGTAGACAGACACTTGTCTAATCTGTGACCTGTAGACAGACAGACCCTTGTCTAATCTGTGACCTGTAGACAGACAGACCCTTGTCTAATCTGTGACCTATAGACAGACAGACCCTTGTCTAATCTGTGACCCGTAGACAGACAATTGTCTAATCTGTGACCCGTAGACAGACAATTGTCTAATCTGTGATCTGTAGACAGACAGACACTTGTCTAATATGTGACATGTCTAATTAATAATCTGTCAAGACAAACACCTGTATGATATTACCTGTAAAGACAAACAGAGACACCTGTACTTGGAAATGGACTATTTGTTCAGAAAGAGAAGGCAGTGATA
>NC_079173.1:34192308-34259808 GCF_947568905.1 Ostrea edulis
TGGTAAAGGACTACCTGTTCTTCCTAAATGTCTATTTACTTTCAATTTAGTATCAATAGCATTAAAGAAGATATGTAATTTAAGTGTTCTACACATAAACACTATATAACAAGTTTGGCCCCACCCTGGGGTCAAAACCTCTACCCTGGGGATCATGAAATTTACAATTTTGGTAGAGGCCTTCCTGCCTTACATCACTATGCATTTAGTTTTTCTTACATGTGTGTGGTTCTTGAGAAGAAATTTTAAAATTGGTCAATTTTGGACAGTTTTTGTCCCACCCCTAGGGCCCCAGGGTGCTGGAGTCCTGAAATTTACAATTTAGTCCCCCTTGTCCCAAAGATGATTCATATCAAATTTGAAAAGAATCGGACTGGTAGTTATTAAGAAGAAGTTTAAAATGTTCAATTGTTAACGCACATCGCACGACGACAGACGAAAACCAATTGCCTAAAACTCTCAGTTGGTCGGTTTTCATAGTTCCTGATTGTTGCAAGTAAAAATGTTCTACCTCTTATGTATTATAGTAAGTTGTATAACTGTAGCAAAGAAATCATAATGGAGGAAAATCTTTGGAACAATCCGGTATTGAACCACCGGGACTCTTGCATTACTATATAGTTATCTAACCACTGAGCTTAACCCAGACCGATACACAAAGTATAATAACAATTATAAATCTAAACCAGGGTTTGACATTTACTTTTTTGAGCACTAGACCAGTCGGGCTACTTCAAATGATTTTTACTAGACCTGACTTTATATCCACTAGCCCTGACCAACTTTCCAGACAAAAACTGATAGTTTCTCCATATTTAAATACTTCATTTAAATGACAAATGTTAAGTTTGAACCAAAACGTATTTAATTGTCTCATAAATATCTAAGTCTCGTCATTCAATTTGATTTTCAAACACGTTTTCTGTTTCTTTAAATTCTGCCCGTCACGGATATTCTTTAGTCTATCTAGTATAAAATGACCTCAACTGGCTTTTCATTTAATTTATATTTCATAAGCCCTGCTTTGTTTCTTCCTAGCCTTTTCTTTTTTCTCCTGGGACGTCTTTCCTTGAGGACGAGAAGTCGTATTTAAATATAGAGACATTCCCGCACATGTGTCAACACCGATAAATAGCTGTTTACGATGTAATTTATTAACTTGATAAACACTTTATTATAGTCAATTCAAATAAACTGTTTAAAATTAACATCGAGTACATGTCGTGAAACACCGACCGCGACATATTTATTAGAACTAAAAATAGAGATTATTCCATCACACGGTTCAAGATTGCTTGCAAACTCTTTACAGTTATTTTCTTTTAGTTAAGAACAAAATATCTTACGGTTTAAAGTAAAGTTTCTTGTTTATTTTTTTTACACGACCAGTCGGACTAGTAAATCGACATTTTACCCGACCGGACCTATCATTTAGTAGACTCGGTCGGTTGGACGTGCCTTAGTGTCAAACCCTGTCTAAACCTACATTACACAACAACTCTTCATATCAAGGAGATGAAAATATGATTTTAAAGAAAATGATATCAACTAGAAACATCGTGCAATGTCCATAAGTTACTAAAAAAATATTTTGTTTATTATTGTTTTTCAGAGTTTATCAAATGTTTATAATTCATAAAACAATATATCTCTTATCTTTGCCATTTAGAAAAGTATCTCACTTCAGAACAATGATCAAGGCACAATAGATAAATTATATGATGTATTAATTGTGCTCTATCATGATTTGCTTCAGCCATATCGTTACACCCCTATTATATATTATCAATATTCAAAATTTAAACAATCTTATCAGTAATTACAGATGGGGATTAGAAAGAATTTCATATAAATCGTAGTTGTTGAACTTGAATGCTTACAACCATAAGGTGTCAGACAACATCAAATGATAGTTAAAAGTTAAAATGCCAATTCTTCACAAGTCAAGAGTCATTGATTCATTAGTGCGAGGTAATACTTGACTTGTGAAGATGTTAAAATGCATGCATGGCTAAACTTTATAGACTTCCACCAATGACTGCTTTAATGGTCACACTTCAAAACACATTGGTTAATTGTTTGTATATTTGAATTACCTTGAATTTTATTCCTGAATAAAAATGTTGCACAGATTCAACATCTTTAAAACCACTACTTAGAGTAAATTAGGGCCTACCTATTCAGCATATTATTATTATGAACAGTGAACCAGAACTATTTACTTCAATTATATATCTACACACACAGACACTGGCCTTGTATCTTCTTAGAAAGTAGGGTGTTGTTGGGTTTTCGTGCTTTTATATATATATCTAAATATCTAAATATACATACATACATATATATATATATATATATATATATATATATATATCATGGTCACAGATTAGATATATATATAAAAAGCACTAAATTAATATGACAAACAAATAGATGAATCCCAGGAATGACCCATCCCCTTCCTCTGGACAAGTGAATTTTTTTTTTTTACTAATTTAGATAAAGGGTCGGGTGAATACAGGACCCTGGACACACCACAGGTTGATATTCAATATTAACTAGCCAACCCTATATTATATTTACAAGACATTTGACAGGTGCTTGGATCAGAGGGCTTTTGGATATAAGTACGATACCTATACTGAAATCAACACGGCATACCTTTGATCTGTTTATATAATATACAGTACATACATGTATTTTCAAAACGCCTGAGGACTCAGGGTCCAAATACACCGTAACGCGATGGTGACAATGTGCAATTTATCTAGTTTTACTAAAATTTTACAGAAACAAACATGATAACAAAATGATTCTGTTAAGTATTAAATTATCCACGTGATAATATACATAATCAATTGATACATACCTCATCAGCCCACCAAAAGTGAAAGTACAAGGTCCGCCAACTGTTACATGTGTACATGTATGTGTCGATGTGTATGCTAGGCTTGTAAAGAAATCAACATAAACTTTTCTAACGCTTCGTGCATTTGCACACGCACGAAGAGATTTAATAACCCAATAAAACCTATTCTATTCATCGATTATCACGAACACTTCTACACTACTTGACTGTTGACATGACGACTTCCGCAGAGGAAAAGAAAGTAGAAAATAAAGACAGGAGTTCACTCCTCCGACAATGCATATTCCGGAAATTGCTCGCAAGCCTGTGATCAACTTTTGTGCTCACAGAGTGTTTTTTGTTTTGATTTGGTTTGTTTTTGTTTATCATTATTCTTTACGTAAACTCTCTAAATAGAGATCTACTTGGGAACATAAACATGCAGTTTTTGGTCTGCCTGCATGTTTTGTCTGCAAAAACTTTAACCAGGATGATCATAATTACGTATTCATGAATGGGGTACCTGTAAAGTGCGAAACGAAATCGAAACGAAACGAAATCTACCGAAACGAAACGAAACCCACCGAAACGAAACAGATTGTATAACCGAACTCTTTTATTTATAATAATTAAAAACGGTATCTTAGGCCCCTGTGAAAGTTTCCACATATGAATAAAATTCGCCTGAGACCCTTTGATGTAGGCTTTCGGCTTGACTGATACAAAGTTTTAAAAGTTGAAAAGGGGTGAGTAAGCACAAAGTACATATCCTAAGTTGATTAAATACCATGTGTAATTAGTTTAGGTCCATAAATTTCAGAACGGAGGGTTACAGTCTGATAGGTCAGAGGTCTGGGGAAACACACTAAATGAGTGGTGGGGTCGCCGGCGTTGGATCCACCTTTGGGCATAATACATGTTTCAGTATTTTTTGCTCTAAAGACAAATCTATGTATACATGTGGATATTGTGTATTTGTATGTAGTATATCAAACGGTGGATTCTGAGTATGTCCTCCCTTTCTCTTTGTAATTTCTGCTTCCCTTGTTCATAAGCCTTTTGATTTTACAAAATGCTCACATCCTCCTGATATTATTGCATAAAACATTTCCGTTTTCCGTTCCGTTTTCAATTCCCCGTCTCAGCAACATCCTAAATGTATAGAGTTATCTTTAGACTCATTACATATCAATAATAATTTTTAATAATACATGTATATATATCTTACCGAATTGCATTCATATAATATGGTATACTATTTGATGTTTTTCCATTATTGAAAGCACTCATACCTCAGCAGTTAGAGATAAAATAAGGGGTTAAGAGTTCTTCCTGCTTTCAACTTTCTCAGACACCAGCTTCTTCAAATAATGTATCTATACTCAAAGGCGGATCCAACGCCGGCGACCCACCCCTCGTTTAGTGTGTTTCCCTAGACCTGAAATTGTAACCCTCCGTTCTGAAATTTATGGATCCGAAACTAATTGCACATGGTATTTAATCAACTTCGAATATGTACTTTGTGCTTACTCACCCCCCCCCCCCCCTTTCCAACTTTTAAAACTTTGTATCAGTCAAGCCGAAAGTCTACATCAAAGGGGAGGCGAATTTCATTTATATGTGGTAACTTTCACAGGGGCCTAAGATACCATTTTCAATTATTATGATTAAAAGAGTTCGGTTATACAATCTGTTTCGTTTCGTTCGGTAGGTTTCGTTTTGGTGGGTTTCGTTTCGGTAGATTTCGTTTCGCTTTGGTAGATTTCGTTTCGCACTTTACAGGTACTCATCATGAATGGTCGATAGTGATAGGGCTTTCATATTCGGGTGTTGCTAAAACGCAGAACGAAAAACGTAACGGAAGACAAACGAAAAAACAAACCGGAACGGAATTTAAGAATTAGAATGATTATGTAGCTAAGATAACACAAAGCATGGGGGGGGGGGGTGTGTGCTTTATTTTGATAAAAAAAATAATAATGGTAAAAAATGGGAATTTGTTTACAAGCGGTAAAACAATTTTATCTTAATATTCTGCATCATAAATTTTCAGCGAAGTAAACGTTTGTATAAGATATTTAAAAAGCGTTTAACAAGAATGATGAAATTAGAAAGTTCGGCATTGACAGATGTGTTAACGAGCAGCGACACCTACAGATGGGTAGAGACTAGAAACAACACCCCCCCCCCAACCCCATCCCCCACCCACCCCCAACCCCATCCCCCACCCCCGGCAAAACATCATTAACGCACATGTACATGTATTTACACGTAATACCGAGTATTTGTGTATCTACAACAGGGGATGTGGTATGTATAAAACAACAAGAATCCATGATATTATTAAGTGGACTCATTCACTTTAAAATTTGATGAGATATATACATGTGTATTATACCAGGTGTAGAACTAAATTCACATTCAATTGTCTTCAAAATATTTAGTTCGAATAAAAGCAAGGTGATTTAATAAGGCTATGTTTGGGTAAAATTGTTTTAAAAAACCATTTTATCGTTTACAATGTTGTTTTCCTGGGGGTGGGGTGGGGGTATTTTTCTTCATTGGATATGAAATAGGGAATAGGGGTTAAATCATAATTCAAGTCTTTTTCAGTATGTTTATCTCATTTTTTTCTTTATTTGTGAAACAACATACTTCACAAAGGGGGGGGGGGGGGGGGGGGGGGGGGGGGGGGCAAAGACGACAAAGCTGAGCTGGGAAAAAGGGAGGGCAGAAAAGGACAAAGCCAGGCGCTTGCTTATTACTTTTATTTTTCATGGTAAGTTAATGGTTTTGAAATACATATGTATTAGTATGAAGTATATGAAAACGGTGGATTCGATGGGTTACTTCCCGCTCTCTCTGTAATTTCTGCTTCCCTTGTTCATGATAAGCCTTTTCATTTTACAAAATGCTGACCTCCTCATAACATTATTGCACATACTATTTTCCGTTTCGCTCCGTCTTCCGTTCCCTTTTTAAAATAGCAACACCCTTCATATTTCACATGTGTATTCCTTGTGACCAAACCTTTTGTGTGTGTAACAAAGTATTTGATCCCTTGACCTTGGGGTTTTACCTACTTTTGAAAAATTTCAATTGCAGCCATACGTGGACATCGGTGCTTCATAAACATATCTTGTATTGTAGAAGGTACACTAAGGGTCAATTTTGGTCTATTTTCAGATGTTGGTAATTTTAGGCCCTAATAGGGTGTGTACTTTCTATATATAGTAATTATATCCATGTATTACGTATATTTTTTGTGATATGAAGTAGCAAAGTTGGCATGTTTTGCGAGTGCAAGTCTTCTATCTGTTTTCTCAATTCTTATATATATATATAAAAAAAAATAGTTCAATATGCCTTGTTAATTAAAATCCTTTTGATAATTTTTAAGAGTTTGTTAATACACACATACAAAAATTCTTT
Source organism: Ostrea edulis (assembly GCF_947568905.1). Classification (NCBI taxonomy): domain Eukaryota; kingdom Metazoa; phylum Mollusca; class Bivalvia; order Ostreida; family Ostreidae; genus Ostrea; species Ostrea edulis. The sequence goes on from NC_079173.1 coordinate 34,198,589, forward strand.
TCAATAACATTATAGAAATATCATAATCAAAAACTATCTAAAAATAACGTGTATTTAAATCAATCATGACCACAGCCATCGAAATCCTTGTTTGAAAAGTTAGACTAAGGATGGTTAAATGTAAAGTAATTAATTGTATTCTATTGTACAAAACTCTTAATGGTATGAGCTCTGAATATCTACGAGATTTTTTTTTCAAACTCATGATTCCTATTCCATGCATCCCGAATTAAATTATAATTTTTGTTTACCATCGAACAATTTTGTTTCAAAACGCTCTTCAATACTCAGGCGTAGATGTATCTAATGAGACACCGTTAGATATAGAATGATCACCGTCTCTTACTCAGTCTGATTAAACTCAAACCTCTCACTTCACTCGATATACGGACAGTCGCTCCCAGGCAGCGAAGTAAGAGGTGTGATTGTAATCAGACTGTCTCTTACTGTTTTTAGAAGAAATATAGAAACATATATAATTAGCTGTCGTTATTTTTAAATACATGTGTATGTATTTGAATATATATGGATGCATTTTCTTTTATTCCCTCGTGCATTACATGTACCTATTCTATACCATGAATATGCCTTCCATACTTGTCTTAAATACAACTTTGTAATACATTGTATATAATCACGGAATCTATCTTTATATGTTTATCTTTGGTTGTACGTATCGCTATGTGTATATTATTTGTATTTCAGAAGGCCCCGGGGAAGAAAAATGTTATTACTAATACATTTTATCATTGCTAAAAATTTTCATCAACGAAGTGTAAATAGAAAACGTACTTACAAGTTTTTATGGTCTCTGTAGTCAAAAATATACATGTAAATGTAAATCATTTTAAATATTAGAACATTTGAAACTTTTTTTTTTTAAATTGCAAATAGCTACAGTGTATATAGGCATATATATATATATATATATATATATATATATATATATATATATATAACGTTTCGCTTACTTTGACGTCATAATCACTGTTACTATGATACTGCTATGTATACATTTTTGTAAAGCTTCTGAAGATGTAATGAAAGCGCTAAAGCTTTACGGAGGATTTCTGTGTTTTCTTTTCATATTTTTTTAATATATATATATATATATATATATATATATATATATATATATATACATAGCTTTTTGAATAAGAAAAAGAATGGAAACAATATTCATCTCCAAAACACAATAGAGTACGTTCTGGTAAAACCGACAAAACTCATTTCCGTTTTAATCATTCGTTCCTACAATGAAAAGTAAGTAATAAGAAAATATTGACGGACATATTTTAAAAGAGAAGATTTTCGAGCCTGAAATATGGTTTTGTTATGGTTGATAACGCCGAAATTCGCCATGCTCAGCGAAATAAAAGGCAAGCTTAAAGTCGAGGAATTCCGGAAAAGCATCGTGTAAATCCGAACACCTGTGGTGTGACTTGTAAAAATATTTCTCCCTTACTTTAAAAGCTTTAAGATGAAGGTTTCGGATGGTTAAAACCCTTGTTTCTCTTAATCATTTATGAATTATTATTTCTTCCTATGTGATGGGTTAACCTGACCTTTCATCCTCTTGTATAACATCAGTTATGCAATTATCATTGAAATTGGACTAAACTTTACTAAGTTGTTATCATTATAGTTGTTTTTCCTGAAATTGATTTATTCCTTTATCCTTTCTACGGGTTAGGTTTCCTTTTCAATTGACTTTTCTATTAATCAAGAGCTAAGACAAAATTGATTTTTGTCCGTGTTTGACAGTTTCTATTTTAATGATATATGTTGAATTAATACCTGTGTGGATGAATAGTGTGTGCAATGAATATAGTGTGTACACTTTTTGTTGTTGATACATTTCAGCTGACTTTTTAGCACTCTTAGCCGAAAAGGTAAATAGTGCCTAAAGCACAGTGCATTGTGACGTAAAAAAGAACCCAACTTCGCAGCGATTCAAATCACAATCTAGCCAGATTCGTGACGTCATTCTTACAATTTTACAGCGATTTAGTTCCCATCTTGCAACTGTTAATAATAGTTTCTATTAGTTTTGGTACAATAACCCCTTGTTAGTAAAACTTAATAAGATAAGATAAAATTGATTTTTGAAAATAATGATTGCATTTATACATGTACACTGTAATTATAAATCATATGGTTCCAAAAGCAATCTTTAATTTTATACGTACATGTATTTGTTAAATCTTATTAAGAAAGTATCAATTTTATTAGGCCTATGTAGAATATTAGTAGCAGACATGTACATGTATGCTATATTACAACTTCGAATATTTTAAGATGTCTATAACTAAGTATGAAAGATAGGGATTGATATTGTTGATTTTATTACAGTACGATATTTGTATGCCTTTTCCCAGTATATACTCCCTTTCGTAACGTAAAGGCCACATGTAAACGATCACGTGGAGCATGTAAACATTAGTATGGGAATACACCAAAAACAATGCTGTTCATATTGATTTATCAAACTTCATTTTAAGATTATCTATTGAAATATGATCGATTTCTATTGGTTCCAACTCAGTCCTTTACCTCGTTCATCCTAGTCTGGCCACGACCTCAATCGACTGAACTGCCATTCCACACACTGTATATGTGATTGAGACTGTTCACCCACTTAGTTACTTATCTAGAAGACCTTTTACGTGCTATTGCTATAAATATAACTTTTGTTCGTCGAGAATTATTATCCTTGTCGCATTACAAACAATTTCAAATGAGTGTAGTTCATGTAACAAGCGATAATTTTACAGTCGACTATGTCACTATCGTTTTAGATAAAAACACCGAATGAAATTAAAAATCCGAATTACATGTACATGTATAATGGTAACATAAATTAATAAAAATGTTATTATATTTCTTTATATCATATTTGTACTACACAAAGAGGTAACATACGCCTTAATTTATGATTTGTCGCGCATATATGTAATCTTAGTATTAAATGTGTGTACATGTGATGCGTAATTTTTTCCGGAAATGTCAGATTTTATAATTTCACCATGTGCACAGGGAAGGCGATTGATGAAAGACCCTTTTTATTATTAATCGAAGTATTTCGTTTAACACACGCAAATATCATCCATCACCTTGAATGTGCTCATATCAAAATATTGACAAATGTAAGTAAAATTTTGAAGTTTTGGCTAAGAAATAGTGATCGATCCAGGTAAATTCGGGAGCGTATTATTCTACTATGTGACGTTTTGGCGCCATTTCGTTTGTATATTTGAAGAGAGGGTGTTGCCCCCAAATGACTTCGATAGGTAAAAGTGTGTCATCTTCTATTTTATTTTTCTTGATTTTACTAGGCCAAATTTATATGCTAAAGAAATTCAGTTTAGCACATTCTAATGGCAACATGCGGCAGAAATTCAGGCAAGATTTCCCGAATCACTTCGTGTGACACTGGTCTGTGATATCCAGTCTCGACGAATCTCGTTGAGATTACGATGTCTCCATGTGGCCAAGCTCTAAAGTCGTTGTAGATCGGTCTCTACGTTTCCTTCGTAACCGGGCGGTCGTGTAGCGCCAAATTAACATAAACTAAAATAATTAAAGCTATCTTCAATTATTTGAAGATATCATCAATTCAATTATTGCTCTCTTTAATTGAATTAATGCGCGCATTAAATCAAATATTGCTCTCATCAAATGAATTAATGCGCGCTTCAATTCGATTATTGCTCTCATCAATTGAATTAATGCGCGCATCAGTTGAATGATTTAATGCGCGCATTAATTCAATTATTGCTCTCTTCAATTGAATTGATGCGTGCATTAATTCAATTAATGAGCGCAATAATAGATTTGATGCGCGCATTAATTCAATTATTGCCCTCTTCAATTCATTTGATGAGAGCATCAATTTAGTAGAAATATTGCTCACAATAATTAATTTAGAGCTTGGTATAAATAATTTGATGATCTCTTTAATTCAATTGAAGATATCTTTAAATCATTAACAATGGTTTTGTATAAGGAATTATTGCGCGCATCAATTCTTTTAAAGAGAGCAACAATTCAATTAAATATATCATTAATTCAATTGTGAATATGTTGAATTGAAAATATTTTTAATTATATAGTTGCTCTCTCTAAAAGAATTATTGCTCTCTTCAAATGAATTAAAGATATCATTAATTCAATTGAAGAGAGCAATGATTGAATTAATGCGCGCATTAAATCAATTATTGCTCTCATCAATTGAATTGTAGCGCACATCAATTCAAATGTTGATATCATTAATTCATTTGAAGATATCATTAATCAATTAAAGCTCGCATCAATTCAGCTGAATAATTATGCTATCATCAATTCAAGTAATGAGTGCAATAATTCAGAATTGAAGATATCATTAATTATTTGAATGCGCGCATCAAATGAATTGATGATATCTTCAAATAATTGAAGATATCTTCAATTATTTGAGTTTATGTTAATTTGGCGCTCCAGTCGTGAGCTTGAACCTCGCGATGGCCGCGTCAAATGACGTAAACGCTCGGCACTTATAGAAGTGAGAATCGCGGACCTTTCGGATATGACCTTACAAACGGTGGTACCACGTTTGATCGTGAAAGAACCATCATTGGTACGGCCTAAGAAACAGTCAACCAACCAAACTATAAGGTCATGAGGTCAACGAAAAGAAACGTCTTCTCAAGAGGAACATATTCACATGTACATGTATATGTGAGATATGAAAGCGCAATGCCTACGTTATAGACAAGGTTTAAAGATTTTGCGTATAGACTGATGGAAAGAACTAAAAAGATATCATCAATTCAATTATTGCTCTCTTCTGAATTAACGGGCGCATCAATTGAATTAATGAGAATAATAATTGATTTAATTATTGCTCTCTTCAATTCAATTGATACGCACATCAATTGAATTAATGAGAGCAATAATAGATTTGATGCCCTCATCAAATGAATTAGTGCGCGCATCAATTCAATTATTGCTCTCATCAATTAATTTAATGCGCGCATTATATCAATTATCACTCTCTTCAATTCAAATGTTGATATCATTAATTCATTTGAAGCGATCATTAATTCATTTAAAGCGTGCATCAATTCATCTGAAGAATTAATGCTATCATCAATTCAATTAATGCGCGCAATAATTCAGAATTGAAGATATCATTAATTATTTGAAGAGATCTTTTAATTGAATTGTTGCGTGCATCAAATGAATTGATGATATCTTCAAATATTATTTGAAGATATCATCAATTATTTGAGTTTATGTTAATTTGGCGCTCCATACACCCATTCACACTTGACATATATCCTAAAATTATTTTACCCATTTTTATACGCCCGTCGAAGACGGGACTCCCGCATTATGGTATGGCGTCGTCCGTCTGTCCGGACCTTGTGGGCAGGATACAGACTGAACCATAAGCCCTAGGACTTTACAACTTGGTACATTTGATCACCATGATGAGAGGAATATGCCTATTGTTTTCAAGGTCAAAGGTCAAGGTCGTAGTATCACTTATTAGGAAAACCTTGTGGACAGGATACAAACCGAACCGTAAGCTCCAGGATATTATAACTTGGTATTTGATCACCATGATGAGAGGAAGATGCCTATTGTTTTTCAAGGTCAGAGGTCAAGGTCGTAGTATCACTTATTAGGAAAACTTTGTGGGCAGGATACAAACCGAACCGTAAGCTCCAGGATATTATAACTTGGTATATTTGATCATCATGATGAGAGAAAGATGCCTATTGTTTTTCAAGGTCAGATGTCAAAGGTCAAGGTCGTAGTATCACTTTTTAGGAAAACCTTGTGGGCAGGATACAAACCGAACCGTAAGCTCCAGGATATTATAACTTGGTATATTTGATCATCATGATGAGAGGAAGGTGCCTATTGTTTTTCAAGGTCAAAGGTCAAGGTCGTAGTATCACTTATTAGGAAAACCTTGTGGGCAGGATACAAACCGAACCGTTAGCATACTTATGAAGTAGCGCATTCTAAGGCTATCCCTCTTTATATCTTGATATCCATTTCTACAATCATAATAATGAATTAGCTCACAGAGGACAGTGCTAACTTCATTAAAATATGAATCCCACTAAAATATGTTTTCCTTGAGCAAAATCTACGGGCGTATTATGCCACGTTGGCGTTGCTCTTGTTACACATGTAATATCGCTTAAGATTTGGACGTAAAACAACAAACAAATAAAAAAAAAGATTATTATTAATGGTATTGCATAGGGGGATCCAGGAATTTGTGAAAGGAGGAGGAGGGGGGGGGGGGTCTAGCACTTGATCATTTACGTACTTTTCACAACCTCCACCCCTACCCCCATTTACCCCTTTGCTGGTGTACATAACACCTTAGGGAGATCGTGTGATGCTTAAATATTATATGTAACAAAAGTTTTGTTAAAGAAGTAGACAATTTGAAAGTGAAAAAGAAGTGCCAGGAAATGTTTAGAATGCATGATTTTGCACCATTTACCCCAGAGTTTCTGGAGGCCGCCTAGGCCCCACAGACCCCCGCCCTATTGGGTAAATCAGCTTATTTTTCTTCTTTTTTTCCATTGCGGAATAAGGTCTGAGTATGGAGGTTAGATTGACTACAACTTTGGAAACAATTACATGTAGTAAGCATTTTATATATAAAGGCTGTCACGATCTCCCTAAAATGTTATGTTACATCCGATTTATTAACCAATCAGAACTCGTCTTACAAAGCTACTTATCAAATAATACCATTGTATTACCGCATCAACACCAAAATCATCTGAAAGTTCGTATGTACAATTTATGGTAAACATGACTAATATCAAAACAATACCACACAGGATAGAGATCTTTATAGCGTGTATAGTTTAGGGTTAAACATGATGTTTTCCTTGTAGAAAACCGTGTATTTGTCTATCAACCGACAACAACCACACCAATATGGTTCTCTGGGCGTTTAGTTGTCACCTGCTTATGGGTAGTGTCTGAAAGACGAAAACGTCAATAACATGAAAATATCAAAATATGTCAACATATGAACATAGCAAAATTTAACAGAGACTCCCATTATTAGAAATATAACGTTTGACATTTACATGCTCTAGATAGTGAAATTTACAGGTGTTTTCACGTTATTTCTTGGATGACCTGCATGGAGTTGACAGATACCAGCGAGGAGTTACACATGTGCGTATCGAAGTTTAGAATCACAGGCACCTGAAGTATGGATATTACTACCCCCCCCCCCCTTTTCATAATTTTTTGGTGCAATAATTTCTCTGAAATGTATGAATTCCCAGTCTATCTCATCCCTCTTTCGATTCATGTAATCGTTTCACGCTTTTTGTAAGCTTTAGAGATTGGCCTTCTACCGGTATAATAAAATACACAAGGTAAGAAACAAAAATTTGTAAACAAACAGGGGGTCCCCGTTTCAGGGCACATTTCCCAAGTAAGTACAGCGTTACCTAAGGAATCAGGTCGGGGAGATGTCATACTCTGATCTCTTTTATTTGACACAATCTTGCGTGCATTGATCGGACAGGGCTTCATCTCTTCCACTGGCAGCCCAAAAGGAGGCCACAGATTACGAATTTGTTGTACGCGCCGTGTGATTGGTTCGCAAAGACATCGCTTAGTCTCGGGATCATCCGAAGGGCCTCGGGATTATTCGCGGACCAATCACACGACACGTTATAAATTTGTATCTGGTTAATTCTAATTTATCGAATTTATTATTGTTCAAATGCTTAAATATGTGGTTAATTCTAATTTAAGGACTTAAATCTAAGCCCCGATTTCAAAAAGCCTAGTTAATTAGTTAGATATTCACGTGATACAGTGACGTCATATGCGACGTACCTTCGTCGATCAAGTTATGGTAAAAGTAGTGTTAGATACTTTAAGGGTCATTTATTTACCATGGATAACATTTATTTCGATGTTGACAAATTCCAAGTCTTATATCTTTTAGCCACCAGTGCATACAAATAGCGACCCAAATGTAGCGAGGAAAGCGAGTATGAAATCTGCATTTGTGAGTAAATAATGTTTACATGGGATCGCTGTCTCAACCACAGGAGCTCAGTTGTCAGATATTGAAGTTTTGTATTATTTGTTCCCAAATAATAAATTGAAGTATAGATTATATAAATAAAATCCACCAATGAACTCCGCTTTTTAAGAGGTTTTAAAAAAGGTGTATCGTGTGTACATTAAAAAGGTACTTTTTTTAATGTACACATGATAAACCTTTTTTAAAACTTCGAAAAAAGCGGAGTTTGGCAATAAAACCATTTTCTCGCAGTTTATCTACGTCTTTCTCCAAGTGCTTTTTTGAAGAAAAAACAGAGACAAATGCTACTGGGATTTTTTATGGCAAAGTCGTTGTGCCCACAAAAAATATGCACGTCTTTCCCCCTCATACCTTCCTTCGAAAATTGACAAAATAAACAGTCTAAATCCTCTATACTGACAGCAAGTACACCCTTAAACGGCACAAAACACCCTAATGCAATGTTATTTATAAGCCGTTAATGTAATAGTTGGGTTTTTTGTCAATTAAATCTAATCTGCTTATGAAATGGTTAACAGCTGTTTTCAAATCTTCTCGCTCGAGGTCTCATATGACGTCACAGATAATGGCGCGTAAAATGTCAAAGAAAATATACATATCGCAAGATTTGAATTTCATCGCTTTCAAACTCGAAAACTAAGCAAACTTTTTCATTTAAAACACATGTAAAGTAGTTGTAGATATGAGATGAATTAATTTTGCTGAAAAAATTAAAAAGTTTAGAAACATGCGATGTGTCCTTTAAGAAGATTTTAATAGAATTTCGTGGACCCACACTCCATGAGTCCAGGGATCATGGTCTGAAGGAAGAGAAACTTACACTACACGACGATGTTCACATATCATGTTGACAAGTGATACCCCATGCAGTGGTTCCTGGGAACATATCTGCTTTATGATTCATTTACATCACATAAGGATGTATCAGTTTGATGAATTGTAGCCATTTATCAAAATATACAGAGATATGACGTCAGAATCATGCGCAAAAATGACTGCGCTGTAAATCGAAGATTTTATAAGGGGCGGACCTGTAGCTCTCTGTTCAGTCTCAATTGTTTTCCCCACAGTCCTTTAAACAAGCACAGTCCTTTAAACAAGCAATCCTTTGAACAAGCACGGTCCTTTAAACAAGCACAGTCCTTTAAACAAGCACAGTCCCTTAAACAAGCAATCCTTTAAACAAGCACAGTCCTTTAAACAAGCACAGTCCCTTAAACAAGCAATCCTTTAAGCAAGCACAGTCCTTTAAACAAGCACAGTCCTTTAACCAACCACAGTCCTTTAAACAAGCAGTTCTTTAAACAAGCACAGTCCTTTAAACAAGCAGTCCTTTAAACAAGCCCTTTAAACAAGCAGTCCTTTGATTTTATTTAGAAAAGTTGGGCCCAAGAAAAATGATTGGGATATCTCGAGTGAAAAGTACAAATTATCGTAAGATAAAAGATGTACTAGATGGTGGGGAAATCCCATATTAAAGAAAAGTCTGCAATGGGCGGGACCGCTTTATGAAAAGGTAAATACATGTATATCGAACGGCGATCAATCTCAGGACTCCTATAGAGAATACAAAAATTATGAGTTGGGCAAACACGGACTCCTGAACACAGCAGAGGTAGGATCAAGTGCCTAGGGGGAGTACGCACGCAATTCCTGAGAATCCAGGATTTTATGATATGTAAAATCGCATCTTACGAATTGTAGGATTGTAGAAGGAAACGTGTTGACTAGGTGTTTCCGTGGCGGTCGTTGTTTTTGGTTTATGAGAAGCATGCCCTGTAAAACATAATAGCTAATTGCAAAACATTTCATATATTCGAATTGGAAAGAAATGCTTAAATACAAGATTGCTTATGCTTAAAATCGTTAATCAAAACACAACAATGACGGTCCCAAGGTAAGATTTCCGACCAATGAACCATAGTTTTCTAGTAAATCAGAACCTTGTTCACTCTCTGAAGTTTCTAGTGACGTGGTAGTTTCCGTAGTCAAGTCCGTTAATCTCTGCGTTGTAGAGGGTCCTAGATAGATATAGAAAAAAAATTCTCACTAGTTACATACACTGTAAATGTTGCAATTGGTTTTTATATAACATAAATGAGAAAGAGTCAAATCCCGACTTATATGAATACAAACAGAATATGAAAAACAAATTACGTCTATTGTTCAGATTTCACATGATTAATTCTAATTTATAGAATTTATTATTGTTAAAATGCTTAAATATCTGGTTAATTCTAATTCATGGAATTTATCATTGTTCAGATTTCACACGGTTAATTCTAATTTATGGAATTTATTATTGTTCAGATTTCCCACGGTTAATTTTAATTCATCGAATTTATCATTAAATTGAATTTGCAACTGCTGATGATATTGCAAGGAAGGGAAATCAATTTTTATCTAATTATGAATATCAATTTTTTGCATTTATTAACTGAGCTGATAGTAGGATTGTACTATACATAATCATTCTGTACTACACATAATCATTCTGTACCATATATAATCATTCTGTACTATACATAATCATTCTGTACTATACATAATCATTCTATACTATACATAATCATTCTGTACTATACATAATCATTCTGTACCATATATAATCATTCTGTACTACACATAATCATTCTGTACTATATATAATATTCTGTACTATACATAATCATTCTGTACTATATATAATCATTCTGTACTATATATAATCATTCTGTACTACACATAATCATTCTGTACTATATATAATATTCTGTACTACACATAATCATTCTGTACTATATATAATCATTCTGTACTATATATAATCATTCTGTACTATATATAATCATTCTGTACTATACATAATCATTCTGTACTACACATAATCATTCTGTACCATATATAATCATTCTGTACTATACATAATCATTCTGTACTACACATAATCATTCTATACTATACATAATCATTCTGTACTATATATAATCATTCTGTACTACACATAATCATTCTGTACTATATATAATATTCTGTACTATACATAATCATTCTGTACTATATATAATCATTCTGTACTATATATAATCATTCTGTACTACACATAATCATTCTGTACTATATATAATATTCTGTACTATACATAATCATTCTGTACTATATATAATCATTCTGTACTATATATAATCATTCTGTACTATATATAATCATTCTGTACTACACATAATCATTCTGTACTATATATAATCATTCTGTACTATACATAATCATTCTGTACTACACATAATCATTCTGTACCATATATAATCATTCTGTACTATACATAATCATTCTGTACTACACATAATCATTCTATACTATACATAATCATTCTGTACTATATATAATCATTCTGTATTATACATAATCATTCTGTACTATAAATAATCATTCTGTACTATATATAATCATTCTGCACTATACATAATCATTCTGTACTATATATAATCATTCTGTATTATATCTAATCATTCTATACTATACATAATCATTCTGTACTATATATAATCATTCTGTACTATACATAATTGTACTATACATAATCATTCTGTACTATATATAATCAATCTGTGCTATATATAATCATTTTGAAAACCTGAATGTATCTTCCTCAAACAGCATCAGTGTAAGTTATCGAATTTATTACTACTAAATCTGCATAAAAACGGGATAATATTAGGAAAACTTGTATTTGTAGAATTCAGATAGACTGTTAATCACAAGCAAAGGTTATTAAGAATCCTAGCAATAATGATGAATTACAACTCTTTACAGTCAGTTACTCAAACCATACGCCGGTTTCGTGATACGTTCGAGTTATTTCCTTTGAAGAACTCTCGTACATAGTAAGACGCGAAACACCTTGTTTACATGCGGGAGTGGGACGAATATTCATCACAGCATACGTAAATGTACTTAGTATTTTTCTCATATGCTGTTTCATCACCTGAATTTAACTGATACACAAACTAAGTAAGTGATAAGTATTCAGGGAGTAATTAAATATACATGAAATTCTTATTACATCACCTAATTTCGTTGGTCGTAGGTATCATATCCAGGATATTACTTTCAAATATTACATTGCTTTTATGTTTCTACTTTAATAAAACATTTCTTTCGATAGTAATTTGTATTTCCTACATTTACATATTTAAAGAGAAGCTGCGTTTAATACATTTTATCGTATTCCTCATTGACTGTAGGTTCATTATGTCCCACTTAGGCACTCAAACTTCTACTAAATATACCTCCTACACAGAAGAGCTCTTATTTTGAAACTGCTGTATTAGTGTACATGCATGACATCTCTTTTTATAATGCCACCATGACAATTTTATGTAATGAATATAATTTATGTATATATCATCATGCTATCTACATATATGATATAGATAATGAAAAATTCAACCAACCGCACAACATGCAGAATTGTTTACATTCCATCTGCATGATACTTTTAGAGCAAGCTTTCGTGTCATCTCTAAGGATTTGTTGACAGTCCTCTCTGGGGAGAATATCACGACAGGTATGAGCTAAGAGAGATAACATTGAAGAAAATGTTATGAAACTTCCCTAAAATTCCAGAATCACAAGTCAATAATTTTATAGTGTTTTCTATTTTTGTTGGATATGTAGGGTGTCACGTGGTGCCGTATAAAGACGAGAACAAACCATAGTTGTATTTATTCTCTTGGGAATGATGCAGAATATTATTAGTGTGGTAGTACAAATCTATTCTTATTTATTTCTTATGTATTTATTCATTTTTCGTTTGATTATATTTTTGAAAAATTTAGTACATTTCGGATTGACTAGGACTTCTACTGCACATCGGATTGAGTTGATTTTCTTATGCGCATTGGATTGAGTTGATATTTTTGTAACGCTTAATTTCATTTGTCATTAAGTATTACCCAATAGTCATGATTCACCTTTAACTACATGTTACCGTTCAAACTGTGTAAAACAGAGCCGTGTACATTTTTACTTTGAAGATGTGTCCAGCTTCTATCTGGTGCATCTTGTGGTACGTAAGAATCATTTTTTACTTAGGTCTAGTTTTACTACAATATTTTGTGTATGACTCTTATTCTTAATTGCAACGTACTTCATTGTATTTTTGCAGTTAAAGTATATTTTCAGAACTTCTTTGTAAGTTCCATTTCTTACAAAACATATTTTTCTATTATAAATGTATGCTGTATTATTGGTAGCTTATTGTCAACAGTTTATCTAAATTATGAACTTGTACGTTTTGTCTAATACAATTGTTGTTTGTTTCGCTTATAGGTCAATCCTTATACATTAAGTCTTCACAAATAATTCAACATTAAAAGCCGAATCACGACTTATTCCTTGCTGCTCGGTTACATTAGGAATAAGTTAAAATGTGTAAAGCAGAATGTTAAAAGTGTATGTAACAGAGATCTAGATAAAACTTAAGCTCAATCAGCCTGTGTACTGTTAAGAGCATTGTGTTGCTAGCAAACTAGGTATTTTAAGAACTGATTTAGATGCCTAGAATTCGAAGTTGTTTCAAAACTGTCACATTTCACAATATCTTTAAAATTCCACAACGCCCTGATTTGTACTCTATTTCACAATATCTCTAAAACTCCACAACGCCCTGATTTGTACTGTATTTCGTTTGACAGGTTTTATTTCTAAGAGTACAACATTACTATAGAGCACAGGATTGTTTTGTTCTGTTTTATATTAGGACGTCAAATATGGTGTAAATGAAATCAAAGTTTTAGCCAATTAGAGTTGAGTTTGCAACAAAGAAATTTATAGTGAGTGTAAATTACTACAGGTTGCAAATTTGACGATGAATAAATAACAACACAGCTTCAAACTAAAAGACAAAAGACCGTATCTACAGACATGTGAGAATGGTTATATAAACAGCTCCAGGAAAGGTTTTCCTTTGATATTACTTCTTGTTTTGTTTGGGTTACTCAAAATATGAAGTACACATCCCAGTTCGGTTTTCATTAGTGGGGCTGAAGAGTAGCATTAAGCGGGAAATTAGAAAGATTTTAAGAGAAGCATGGTCGCCGATTGTTTGAATTTGAAGAATCGGCTTTCTTTGGAGTAAATGACTAACGCGATGGTAGAATGATGCTTGTTTGGATATCAGAAATTTGTGTTTTATGCTCTTTAAAAAATATTTCAAAAATGATACGAAATAGAAATAATAATCTTTAACTATGAGAATAACCATGCTAAATTTGAATTTGATTGAACAATATGTGACAGTTATTTTGAAACACTCGGTACCATTATATATTTTCAGTGTGTAGGATTACTCTTCTTCAAGGTAATATTTTACCCTATGAATCACTGTTTTATGCTAAAACAAAACCTTGTTCACTTTCTGTAGTTTCAAGTGATTTGGTAGCTTCTGTTGTTCCTTGCGTTGTAGAGAGTCCTGCAGAGAGACAAAAAAAATTCCCACTAGTGCATATTGGGTAATGTGTTACATTTTGTTGCAAAAGGTCTCATCACAATCTCGTTCACATGGAGAAGATTCTAAAAATTCAAGACAGGACAGTTAAAATATCACGTGACTAAATCATCGTCACTAGAAACATTTCTGTATTTCAAGAACTAAAAACACCATAGAGTCTTACACATCTGTTTCACACTTAGATATTGTATTGAACATCAGTCTTACACATCTGTTTCACACTTAGATATTGTATTGAACATCAGTCTTACACATCTGTTTCACACTTAGATATTGTGTTGAACATCAGTCTTACACATCTGTTTCACACTTAGATATTGTATTGAACACCAGTCTTACACATCTGCTTCACACTTAGATATTGTATTGAACATCAGTCTTACACATCTGTTTCACACTTAGATATTGTATTGAACACCAGTCTTACACATCTGTTACACACTTAGATATTGTATTGAACACCAGTCTTACACATCTGTTTCACACTTAGATATTGTATTGAACATCAGTCTTACACATCTGTTTCACACTTAGATATTGTATTGAACATCAGTCTTACACATCTGTTTCACACTTAGATATTGTATTGAACACCAGTCTTACACATCTGTTTCACACTTAGATATTGTATTGAACATCAGTCTTACACATCTGTTTCACACTTAGATATTGTGTTGAACACCAGTCTTACACATCTGTTTCACGCTTATATATTGTATTGGTATTGAACATCAGTCTTACACATCTGTTTCACACTTAGATCAGTCTTACACATCTGTTTCACACTTAGATATTGTATTGAACATCAGTCTTACACATTTGTTTCACACTTAGATATTGTATTGAACACCAGTCTTACACATCTGTTTCACACTTAGATATTGTATTGAACACCAGTCTTATACATCTGTTTCACACTTAGATATTGTATTGAACATCAGTCTTACACATCTGCTTCACACTTAGATATTGTATTGAACATCAGTCTTATACATCTGTTTCACACTTAGATATTGTATTGAACACCAGTCTTACACATCTGTTTCACACTTAGATATTGTATTGAACATCAGTCTTACACATCTGTTTCACACTTAGATATTGTATTGAACATCAGTCTTACACATCTGCTTCACACTTAGATATTGTATTGAACATCAGTCTTATACATCTGTTTCACACTTAGATATTGTATTGAATACCAGTCTTACACATCTGTTTCACACTTAGATATTGTATTGAACATCAGTCTTACACATCTGCTTCATACTTAGATATTGTATTGAACATCAGTCTTACACATCTGTTTCACACTTAGATATTGTATTGAACATCAGTCTTACACATCTGTTTCACACTTAGATATTGTATTGAACATCAGTCTTACACATCTGTTTCACACTTAGATGTTGTATTGAACATCAGTCTTATACATCTGTTTCACACTTAGATATTGTATTGAACACCAGTCTTACACATCTGTTTCACACTTAGATATTGTATTGAACATCAGTCTTATACATCTGTTTCACACTTAGATATTGTATTGAACATCAGTCTTACACATCTGTTTCACACTTAGATATTGTATTGAACACCAGTCTTACACATCTGTTTCACACTTAGATATTGTATTGAACACCAGTCTTACACATCTGTTTCACACTTAGATATTGTATTGAACATCAGTCTTACACATCTGTTTCACACTTAGATATTGTATTGAACATCAGTCTTATACATCTGTTTCACACTTAGATATTGTATTGAACACCAGTCTTACACATCTGTTTCACACTTAGATATTGTATTGAACATCAGTCTTACACATCTGCTTCACACTTAGATATTGTATTGAACATCAGTCTTACACATCTGTTTCACACTTAGATCAGTCTTACACATCTGTTTCACACTTAGATATTGTATTGAACATCAGTCTTACACATCTGTTTCACACTTAGATATTGTGTTGAACATCAGTCTTACACATCTGTTTCACACTTAGATATTGTATTGAACATCAGTCTTACACATCTGTTTCACACTTAGATATTGTATTGAACATCAGTCTTACACATCTGTTTCACACTTAGATATTGTGTTGAACATCAGTCTTACACATATGTTTCACACTTAGATATTGTATTGAACATCAGTCTTACACATCTGTTTCACACTTAGATATTGTATTGAACATCAGTCTTACACATCTGTTTCACGCTTATATATTGTATTGAACATCAGTCTTACACATCTGTTTCACACTTAGATATTGTATTGAACATCAGTCTTACACATCTGTTTCACACTTAGATATTGTATTGAACATCAGTCTTACACATCTGTTTCACACTTAGATATTGTATTGAACATCAGTCTTACACATCTGTTACACACTTAGATATTGTATTGAACATCAGTCTTACACATTTGTTACACACTTAGATATTGTATTGAACATCAGTCTTACACATCTGCTTCACACTTAGATATTGTATTGAACATCAGTCTTACACATCTGTTTCACACTTAGATATTGTATTGAACATCAGTCTTACACATTTGTTACACACTTAGATATTGTATTGAACATCAGTCTTACACATTTGTTACACACTTAGATATTGTATTGAACATCAGTCTTACACATTTGTTACACACTTAGATATTGTATTGAACATCAGTCTTACACATTTGTTACACACTTAGATATTGTGTTGAACATCAGTCTTACACATCTGTTTCACACTTAGATATTGTATTGAACACCAGTCTTACACATTTGCTTCACACTTAGATATTGTGTCACAGTTGTTATTTATAAGTGTGTTGCAGCGAGCACTATTTTTAAATACTATTGGCGCGCAAAGCGAATCGAATAAGAGAATGTAAGATGATATGACTGAGTGATTGTGAGTTTGTTTAGTCACGTGGTGTATGTTCACCTTTCAACTAAACGACAATCGAGTAATTAATATTCATACTAACCTCACTCATATAAAAAGACAAGTTCCCGCCGCTTTCATGCACCCCATGCGATATTACTGAAATGCAACCTTCGTGGTCACCCAAGAGACGTTGAGAAATATAAACTTCATTTTATATCATATTACTGGAGTCCTGGTAATATTTACCCCTACTTGTATGAATTTATTCTATTGATAAGTAATTAATTTCATTGGTAGCGTCACCTAAAATATTGTGTTCTATGTGTTGTTAATGTAATGTAAATGTTCATTGTCTAAATTTATGTGTTGTGAGATTTTGTGTTTTACTTATACTTTTTTTCTTACACAATAAAATTTGAGTAAGAACCCAGACCAACAATTTGTTTCATCTTGGTTGGACCTTGCGACATTGTATTGTAGATGTCAACGACAAACTGATAGCTTAACTTTATTACATATGGAACGACTTAAGCTTCCCCGTCGTCAATTTCCTCATATTTATGTAGCAATATTCCATTATCATCTGTATATGGTATTTATGTCTCTCAATTGATTCGATACCTATGAGATTGTTCTGCATATGATCAGGTTTTAAATAGAAAAGGGCTACTGACAAATAGGTGATGTTACTGGGGTTTCAACAGTCTCATTTAAGGTCAGCATTTCACAAATTCTATACTCGTTATAATGATCTAATTGACCAATACAACCTGTCTGGTCAAATGCTGTCTGACGTGTTTCATACTAATTGTTTGGCAGCTTTTTTTCACACTGATTTTGACTACGGATTACTTCGTTTAACTGATCATGATATTGGGATCATGTCGGGTGTGGCCGATTGACAGGGGATATTTACTCCTCCTAGGCACCTGATCCCACTTCTGATACTGTATGAGTATGTCCAAGGATTCGTGTTCGCACTATTCTTAATATTTTATTCTTCATACGACTCGAAAACTCACAGCTTCAAATGATTTCGTTTGTTGACGTAGCCATGTTAGGTAGCCGGTCAATTCGAACCCTGTTGCTTTTGGTATTTATTCACATAGTTCGTTATGTATTTGGTCTTCATTTATTATCAACACGAATGATTAATAGAAATTAAAATATATAGTTCTTCTGAAGGTAAAATAAGCTCTTGATTAATGAAAATGCTACAAAAGCCCATTATGGTCTGTGGCAGGGATGGGAGACCGGACCAGACTAATGAAACGCATTACATGTACCTATGACAGTCGCATAGCCGTGAGATTATCAATCTGAATAATTACTATTTAAAGGAACTGGGATGATATGTTATTTGAAATATTTAGCTAAAATATTTGTGGGGATATTAGTTCACATCTAGACGTTATTGTGCGAGTATGGAAATGAAACGGGATTCGAATTGATTGGATACCTACCATGGCTACGTCAATGAACGAAATCATCAAACGCTGTGAGTTTTCGGGTCGTATACGGCTTTAAGGAATATTTGAAGGTATGTTTGGACTGAAGTATAGGAGGAAAATATGTTAGGAATTTTGTTATATTAAATCTATGAGACAACAACACAAGAATACAACGATATCAGGCCTCAACCGTGCGCAGTTTTTTGTGCGCCATAAATCGAAGGCTTTTATAAGGGGTGGATTTGTAGCTTTCTGTTCCGTCACAATACTTTTTTTCAGAGAGCTACAGTTCTTCAGCTAGGTGCACCGCACATTCTAGAGATGCTAATGGTATAGATTGTACGCAAATGATTTACTACAATCAAAAGAACCACGGCCAGAATTTCGAAAAAAATACGCCACCCACAATCTCAAGGTAGTGTCGAAAGATGAAATGATGACCACGACACGTTAGTAAGCTGGATGAGAGGTGATCAAATGGAGCATTGGAATTCAGTTCTTGTAATGTCACCATATGAGGCAATGTTTGGCTGTGCTCTAGAAGTCGGGTTGGCGTCTACATCGGATTCTGATGATACCTCTTCTACAAGAGAACTGCAAATTACTGGACCCTAGAACACGCCATCCGAAAACAAAAGCCCAGACATCTCTTTCCAAATTCAACTATCCTACCAAAACCCTAGCACAGGTCACAGTTCCAAACCCAACACAAGAATTTCCATCGAAATTAGAACGAGGGTGTTTGACGTGTAATGATGCGTTTCAAACTAATGACAATCACAAAAACAATTGTAACATTCGTGATCGATTACAGAGCATCCAAAGAGAGCAACATAAATCTGTCTAAACAAGCAGACAAAAGGATCACAAGACACATGTTACTCCCGTTCAAGTGGATGACAATTGATATTCCAGCTGTGGACTGAGGACGTGGAGATGAAACCGCTAAATCATCTTAGAAGTGGACGAAAAAGAATAGTTCAAATTAAGGACATTTTATTTTAACGACTTCACTCCATCCTCTTATCATCCTTTAGTGATTGGAGGCATCAACAAAGAAAATTGAATCAGTGATATAGAAACCGCTCGGCTTCAGTATGCTGAGGATGGGCAAGGCTTCACAAAATGTGCATACAAAAGTGAGTGCATAAACATGCAAACGTAACTTCGTAACTCTAGATGTAGCAACAGTCTTCCGTGGCACAACATGTACAGTATTATGTTTTCTGATTGCCAGAGATTCCGTGGCAAAACAAGTACAGTATTATTAGCTCACCTGAGCTGAAAGCTCAAGTGAACTTTTCTGATCACCTGTTGTACGTCGTCTGTAAACTTTTTACATTTTCGACTTGTTCTCCCGAACCACTTGGCCAATTATAACTAAACTTAGCCAAAAGCATCCTTGGGTGAAGGACTTTCACGTTTGTTCAAATGAAGGACCATACCCCCTTCAAAAGGGATAAAATGCAAAAATAGGGTGGGGTCATTTAAAAATCTTCTTCTCAAGAACCACTGAACCAGAAGAGCTGAAATTTACATGAAAGCTTCCTGACATAGTGCATATTTACGTTTGTTAAAATCATGGCCCCCGCGGGTAGGATGGGGCCACAATAGGGGATCAAAGCTTTACATAGAAATGTATAGGGAGAATCTTAAAAATCTTCTTCTCAAAAACTGCTGGGCCAGGAAAGCGGACATTTACATGAAAGCTTTCTGACATAATGCAGATTCAAATTTGTTAAAATAATGGCCCTCGGGGGTAAGTTGAGGCGACAATAGGGTATCAAATCTGTTTCAAATATATTGGGAAAATCTTTAAAAATCTTCTACTCAAGAACCATTGAGCCAGAAAAGCTGAGGTTAACATGAAAGCTTCCTGACATAATGAAGATTCAAGTTTGTTAAACTCATGACCCTTGGGGCTAGGATGGGGCCACAATAGATGATCAAAGTTTTACATAACTAATAAATAGAAAAAATATTTTAAAAAATTTCTCCTTCAGAACCATTGGGCCAAAGAAGTTTACATTTGCACGAAAGATTTCTGACATAGTGCAGATTGAAATTTGTAAAAATCATGATCCCCAGGGGTAAGATGGGGCTAAAGTAGGGGATCGAAATATTACATACAAATATATAGGGAAAATCATTAAAAATTTTCTTCTGAAAATCATTGGGCCAGAAAAGTTTGTTTACATGAAAGCTTCCTGACATAGTGCAGATTTAAGTAAAAATAATGGTCCCCGGGAGTAGGTTGGGGCCACAATAGGGATCAAAGTTTTACATGTGAATATATATAGAAAAAAATCTTTAGGTGACTCAGGTGAGCGATGTGGCCCATGGGCCTCTCGTGTTTTCTGATTGCCAGAGATATGTTCACTTTTCAATCAGCATGTATACATGTACTTTACATTTATTGATAAAATATCATTTTAAAACTTTTACATATGTAGTCATCCTGCCATTATAAAGGTGATAGTTTGATATTTTTCATGACCATTGACAACGTGTAAAACTGTCTAGAATTTTGAGTAAATACATGAAACATGCAATTTTCGAGTTGTTATATCATAGATGTTTCACTTTCTTGTACTCTACGTATGGTGAGACGCAAAATATATTTTCATCTAGACGCGGTGGGACAAATGCTTACCGTTGTTTCATTGCTTATGTCGACATATTTACTGTAACATATGTAACATAATACCGACATATTTACTGTAACATATGTAACATAATACCGACATATTTACTGTAACATATGTAACATAATACCGACATATTTACTGTAACATGTGTAACATAATACCTTTACATTTCGTGCCTTCAAAATTAAACCTTGAATTTGATCATGCACAACTTTGCCCTTTTGTCGTAGAAACAGACTGATTCTCTGTATATTGATCAAGGTGCAAAATGTGCGTAGTTAATTCTGAAAATGTAGAACGAGTTTACATCTGTAACTCAAATGAAACACTGGAAATAGTCATGATATATTCTGCTGATAGGAATTATTATATTTGGAGCACAAAGTAATTCCAGAAAGCTGATCACCTAATATAGACCGGTTTTTGTATTTTGCTTTTTCTCATATATTGAAACGAATGATTCGTTAAAGAAGGGAAAATGATTTACCCACCTCTCGTCGGTGGAACAGTGGAGTTGATAATCTCTATGGTGTGATCAGTTGATGGAACAGTGGAGTTGATAATCTCTATAGTCTGCTTAGTCGATGGAACAGCTGAGTTGATCATCTCTGTAATGTGGTCAGTTGTACTTTGCGTTGTGGAGAATCCTGTTGAAAACAATATATATGTACATGTAATTACTAGCTAGTAGAATGGGGAATCCTGCTGAAAACAATATATATGTACATGTAATTACTAGCTTTTGGAGTGGAGAATCCTGCTGAAAGCAATATATATATGTACATGTAATTACTAGCTAGTAGAGTGGAGAATCCTGCTGGAAAAACATATATGTACATGTAATTACTAGCTAGTAAAGTGGGGAATCCTGCTGAAAACAATATATATGTACATGTAATTACTAGCTTTTGGAGTGGAGAATCCTGCTGAAAGCAATATATATATGTACATGTAATTACTAGCTAGTAGAGTGGAGAATCCTGCTGGAAAAACATATATGTACATGTAATTACTTGCTAGTAAAGTGGGGAATCCTGCTGAAAACAATATATATGTACCATGTAATTACTAGCTTTTAGGGTGGAGAATCCTGCTGAAAACAATATATATGTACATGTAATTACTAGCTAGTAGAGTGGAGAATCTTACTGAAAGCAACATATATGTACCATGTAATTACTAGCTAGTAGAGTGGAGAATCCTGCTGAAAACAATATATCTGTACATGTAATTACTAGCTAGTAGAGTGGAAAATCCTGCTGAAAACAATATATCTGTACATGTAATTACTAGCTAGTAGAGTGGAGAATCCTGCTGAAAACAATATATATGTACATGTAATTCCTAGTTTGTAGAGTGGAGAATCCTGCTGAAAGCAATATATATATGTACATGTAATTACTAGCTAGTAGAATGGAGAATTCTGCTGAAAGCAATATATATGTACATATAATTACTAGCTAGTAGAGTGGAAAATCCTGCTGAAAATAATATATATGTACATCTAATTACTAGCTAGTAGAGTGGAGAATCCTGTTGAAAGCAATATATATGTACATGTAATTACTAGCTAGTAGAGTGGAGAATCCTGCTGAAAGCAATATATATGCACATGTAATTACTAGCTTGTAGAGTGGAAAATCCTGTTGAAAACAATGTATATGTACATGTAATTACTAGCTAATAGAGTGGAGAATCAACATTTTAGATTTAATCTCACTTCTTGACCAATTCACCATCATTTAAATTCTTTTCAATTTCGTATGAAGTATTTTTGGGACAAGGAGGGGGGGGTGTCATAGATTGTAAATTTTATGTATATTAAGAACACTTTTTGTTTTATACTGCTACTTGATATTAGCATTTAGCTTTGATACGCAGAACAATATATATTTCGTAGCCCTTTGGGCTAGTGATGCGATTAATTAGGTGACCGATAACGCCACATATCATATTACATGTCAAGGGCGGATTCCGATGGGGTGGGGGTGGGGGTGGGGGGGTCCAGACACCATGAACCAAAGTTTAAGACTTATTCAATTTTAATAACTCTTTGAGTCAAAATGATATGAAAGGTGGATACTTACATCCCTCTTTATCAACAGCAGAATATCATTCAATTCTAGGATAAATAAGACCAATGATACAATATTTTCGTCAGATTCATGTATCACTTAAGAATTCTTAAAAATGGATATTTAAGATAAAAGTTTTGTTTAAGAAGTAGAACAATTTGAGAGTGAAAATGAAGTGTCAGAAAATGCTGAGAATGCAGGATTTTGCACCATTTACCCCAGAGCTTCTGGGGGCCAAGGCGGTCCCCGACCCCCGGCCTATTGGGAGTAAGCTTTAAATAAGCTTCCTTTTTCTTTTATTTTTTCGAAAGATTTACTCTTTTTGGCCTCTTAAATCCTTAATTACGTAAAATGTGACCAAAACAATTATATGTGTAGATAGTGATTGTCATGAACATTTTATGTTCTACAATCGTTCACAAAATGTTGATGGTTTAGAAGATATTTGAGTGAGACTTTGAGCCCTTCTAGACCCTTTGTGTGAGGGGTCAGCCCTTTTTTCTTCATATTAACAGACAGATCTTGGAAAAATGCTTTTTTGTTATTTATGTCTTAACAAAATATTGCATACAAAAGAGATGATCTATATCAAATATCAAAAATCACAGAAATCAACGAAAAATTTCTCATCCATCTTTTTCAGGTCCAGGGGAGCATTTAGACTTCCGGTAAAATCGAATGTCTTTAGAAGCATCTAGAATGATGACTCCATCTTGTCTACAGATTTCAATACTGTAGCTTTGATAGTTACGGAGAAGAAAGGTGGACAAGTCGGGCATCTAAAAACTCACTAAAAGGGAGATAATTCCCGACCCAAAGTGACGTTTATCCCACAATTTGGCATGCAAAGTCTCTTCACCACAAGACATCTTTTCTGAAAATATCATTAAAATTGATCGAGAAATGGCTGAGTAAATCGAGGCAATTAATAAGGAAAATGATGGTGATAATAATAATATAGAAGAGAAACATACAGCAGAAAAACGGCAAGGTCTTCCGCAGGAGATGGAAGACCTTAATAAGAACCGAGCAAAAAGAACGAGTCTCTAAGTTTGAAAACACAAACGAAGTTGACACTGATAAGATGTAAAGTAATCATCTTTCTTCTGTAGCTTAGGGTAGCTCATTGCACCAAAATGTTACTCGATGGCTTGATAAAACACTTCTTATGAAGTATGATTTTAGCATCGAAAGATTGTTTTATATCATTTTTTGTGATTTTTCCCGGAATGATTTAAAGGATGTTTTGTTTGCAAATAAGATATTCTAAAGTCTAAATTTTCCTGTGATTTGATGCATGGTATGGATATCGAAAAAAAAAAAGCATGTCTAAGTGACTCAGATAGGCGTTCTAATTTTATAATCAAAGTACTTAAAGTACTCGTGGGAGTTGAACATTGTGGAAATCCAGTTAGAAAAGATAGTACTGGAAGGGTAGGGGGATAAATGACTGAATATTATCATGATTTTAGATACAAATCAACTGTTGTTGTTTTTCAAAGCGTTACAACAGCAAACATGGATAATAGAAGGCCCATGGGCCACAACGCTCCTCGAGTAACTGAAGTCGTGTTGTTGTTTTCTAGAATTTCACCCCTTTATATTCTCATGAAAAATGTGATCACATATTATGGCCCAAACATTCAAATCAATATGGTTATCAATGCCTTGCAGTTATGAAGAAGTTTTTCCCCTGTAGATATACATTCAAGTTTAATCCTAGTTATAGCTAATTCTAAGGATTCATTACTTGAAAAGGTAGTCCAATATGCTAAACTGTCACCTGAATATACTACAGTCCTGTAGAGGATCAATGGAATGGTAAATAATTGTATAATAACTCAAAATAAATGAAATGCAAAAAAATTAAAAAAATGTCGGGCATCGGAAATGCACAAGCCGAGTTGCGCAAGGAATGGGCATAGAGGGAACCGGCAGAGAAGTTTTCAAGAATTATCAAGCAGGGAGCAAAATTTTGCGTACATAAATTTCAGCCGACTTAAATCCTTTGTGACCTTGACCTTTAACCCTTGACCAAAATCAATAGGCTTCTTTGTCTCATCAAGGGCGATAATCCATCTAAGTTTAATTGAGATCCTATAATTTGTTAAAAAATTATAGTGCAGAAAACAAAATTTTCTCCAAATTTCAGTCTATTTATAGCCACTGTGACTTTGACCTTGTGATCCCGGAATCGATAGGCTTTTTGTCTTACTTAATCGATCTAAGTTTGATTGAGATCCTATAATTCGTTCAAGAGCTATGGTGCGGAAAACATAATTTTCTCCAAATTTCAGTCTATTTATAACCAGTGACCTTGACCTTTGACCTAGTGACCCCAGAATCGATAGGCTTCCTCATCTTACTGAGAGTGACAATCCATCTAAGTTTGAATGAGATCCTATAATTTGCTCAAGAGCTATGGTGCGGAAATGAAATGTTGATGCGTGCCCGCCTGCCCGCCCAAAGGCACTTCATCAGATCATAAGTCGAGTTCGACTTCATGGCAACTCCGCTAAAAATGAAACACTAGTCAAATAATGTTATTTATTGCCAAGGTATTTGGGATATTATACTGTGGCTCAAACAGGGGGTGAATGAACCTGACAGTATGGAAAGCATATTAATAAACTATACATGTACAAGATCCATAACTTTTTTTTTTCAGTTTGTGAAGGAGAATCCTCATGTCTCTTTCATCTGTAGACAAATAAACAATGTGTTTTGACCAGAGCAATTTCCAATCCTTTTTGCAGCATAAATTCAACATTGTGGCAACTGGGTTAAACTTTGATAGTGAAGTAATACATGGCAGCACCTTATCCCATGCTCTTAAAATTTCTGTTTGACACACACTCATGACATCCACTCAAACATTACAGAGTGCAGCAAAATCCCATTGTAATAGGGGATTCAAAATGGATAACTGGTACAAAATATGGTACATACTATTCAAAAAGGATAATGAATTTGACATATTGATGTCTTGGAAAAGGAATTTCTGACATCGGGGCTCTAAGCGTTTGCAAACATTGTCATTTGATAAAAGTGTTCTACATTTTTAAAAATAGAGATTAATATGTCTTTACATACATAGGTGAGAAAGTTTCCATTATTCCTAGCCGAGACATACCATGTATGCGCAAAAAATTCATAAACAAATATCACACTACTCACGTAGAAAATGTGGACCTTACCGTCAGATCATCAAGCGCAGCGAAACACGCCATTTCGAGATTATAGTCGACGAAAGCTCGGTAACAGTAATGAATAAGGTACACTCATTTTGTATCTATTTTGTGACTTTCTTTATTAAAACGTGCAAAAATGTGTAACGTGCAATTACTACGTAATTCAATAACTTGAAGCATGAAGCAGTTTCACTTTGCCACCGGATATAAGAAATTTTATTTCGTATTCCGATCCCAATCGAAAGTTGTTGACTGGGAATGACGTGTTTTAATTCAATCTACATGTAACATCAAGCATTTTTTATATCACATTAAAAAAACCCAAATATATACACATACACAATGTTGTAGAGTTATTTCTTGTAAATTTTCTGAAGTTTCGCACCATATTCGATATTTCGCGCCACGGTGTCAATAGGGCTTTGTGTGCAGTTGTCGTTCGTTTTCCTATCAATGTTTATAGGTGACGCTGTGCTACAAACGACAATTTTCAACCTTATCTTTTATTTTTCTATGTCTATCAGTATCAATTTGATCGAAATCTTGTATTCAAATTGATTTGAATACAATATCATTGCATTTATTTACATGTCAATTATCAAAATTAGATTAATTCAGAAAAGTTACATGGATTATTTAATGGCGGATGTTTATAAAAGTTTATGTTGATTTACCTAGGAGTAAATCAGCTGACACAGAACCCCCGCTGACGACCACTATACAAATCAATACAAATTACTGCGCAGAAAAGTGCGTGATGACCCAGGGAGATTGAACATAGTTCAACTCCCAAAAATTCAAAACACTATGTGTTCATATTCTTTAAATCTACGGATAAAATCTCCAAAAACATGTCAGTTAGAAAAAAGAGAAATATATTTCAGATAGAAATTGAAATTAAATGGTCAAAATTCAGAAATATTGCGAGGTTTCAAATTTGAACCAAGTCCAATCAAAATCATAAAAAAGTGGTCATAGAGATAATTGTAATCAGAAAACTACATTACCTTGATGTAAAATGTTTTACAAATTAAATGAATTTATAAAGGAAACTAATTTCTTAGTGAAAAGTGCATATAATTAGCAACAATGATTATTTTAGTAATTCCAAATTTTGATCGGGATCGGTACCGATTCAAATCTAAAACGAGATTGCTGAGATCCCGGTGACATCAAATTATTTATCAGCAGTCTGCCTCGATTTAAAAACGTTGATCTCCTATTGTGGTCCCACTTTACCCCTGGACTTCCTGAATTGAATAAACTTGAATTGTTTTCAAAGATGTTCCCTATTGACCTTTTGTGGCCCCACTCTACCCAATCTGTGCACGTCCTGAAGATGTTTGCATATCAATAAAACTAATCATGCCCCTGCTGTTCTCAAGAACGAATTTTCGTATATTGTAAAACTGTCCCAAAGTAGAAACTCTTCCCCTATATAATATTCCCATGAAAAAATCTGAAATCGAATTGTGGTCCCTTCCATTCCATAGTTTTGAATTTCAAATTTATACATTTCAAAATTTCGATTGGTTATTTACCGACGAATCCCAAAGAAATGAACGTACTTGTTATTCCGTCGGTGTTAATTTGGCACAGACCGCAGAACACAGGGCAGATTTGGGCTGTTATAGAACTGTCACAGATGTTAATTTTTTCCAGTAGTACGCAGTCCCGTCTGTCTTCACATACTCCAGATACTTTCAAAGTTGAAAGGGGTGTTGAAACCGAGGTGACGGTGAATGAAATATCGGAAACTACAACAAAAGGGATATTCCAATACAAACACAATTTATCAAACCACAGAGTATAGCTGGATTACGTGGGAGTAAATTCACGATACCGCAAACACCGCATGTCCTACGACATCTTGTTCTGGCAAAATTATCGTCTTCGCACACGTGTAGATGAGTTGCTAAGATCTGGCAGTCTTGATGTGCATCCATACAAAGCGGAGTAGGAGTTGTGACGTCACATAGGCCACATGACTTCCTGCATACACCGAGGGCGATGTCGCTATCATTGCAGGCATTGAATCCTTGTATGAGGATATCACAATCGGGATGGTCTGCGCATGCGTCTGTAGCCGGACTGGAGTGTAGCTGCGTCAAAGTTGAAAGGGGCATTGATGTTGCTACATTCGTTACAGCAGTAGTTGTAGATAGTTTTTGTCCTGCAATAAAATTAAATAAATACGAAAATACATCAAGACAGAAAGGATGAATGAATGAATAACCACTTCGAACTACTACATATATGTTTAGTCAATGTCGATAACCGTTCTCATGAACATATGTGGTGCATGTTAACATTCAATGATGTACTTTTGTCGATATATTTCTGTGAACTCGAATTAAAAGACACCACAGAGTCGTCCCCTTCTGCTTCATACTTTGATATTTTATTGAAAATAGATATTAACGGCAAACTAACAGTTCAACTCTATGATAAACGGGATGATTTCGGATTCTGCATCGTCAACTTCCCATATTCATGGAGCAATATTTCATTATTTTCTGCGTATAGTGTTTATATCTCAACTGATTCGATACGCAAGAGCTTATTCTACGTATGATCAGTTTTTAAATCGAGGCAGGCTACTGACAAACAAGATGATGATTCAGGGGTTTCAACAGCATCATTGAAAGTCAGAAATTCGCAAATTCTATGCATATGGTCGTTATAACAATCTAGTTTGCCAATACAACCTATCATTGGGTCAAATGGTATCTGACTTATTTTATACCGATTGTTAGGCCTTTCGTGGCATACTAATTTTGACTACGGAAAACCCTGTTTACCTGATCAATATATAGGACTTATGGCGGGTGTGACCGGTGGACAAGGGATGCTTACTCTTCCTAGGCACCTGATCAGCAGAACTCGTACCTAGAAATTTGGGTACGAGTTCTCCTAGAGAAGTCGTACCCATCAATATCTGGGTACGAGTTTTCCAAGAGAAAAACTTTGTCATTCTACCAAATAGAAATGTGGGTACGGGTTCTCCTAGATACGAAAGCCCAGAAGGCTCATTCGAGATTCGAAATTCAAAATACGCGATTCGACATTCAAAATACGAGATTCGAATTTCGAAATTCAAAATCCAAATTGACCAATCAAAATGTACGTCACAATATATTAAAGATTAGAGGGTACATGCATATACATGTAAACTGAAAATATGACAGAAAGCTTATTCTTCTAATATGTTTACCAAACAACGAAACATTTCTTCTAAAACTATAAATGTTTTGATGCATGCTTAGCATGCAGACAGGCCCGTAGAAAGCGGGAAGGGAGGTGGACAGTAAACTTGTTACAGCTCCCACATATTAATTCTGCACTGTATGTGATAACCAGGTCAAATAATGACGAATACACATCATGATATACCTTAAAGTGAAATCGTATATGAAGCCTATTAACCGATGATGCCCCTCCAACAATTGATTCTAGTTTGATATTTTTTTTTCAAACAATGGAGGAAATTCGAACCATGAATATATATTTATCTCTGATCTATGTTGTATCTTTTTACATTTTTTAGGGTCCAGGAAGCTTAACTACGTGAGCGATAACGGCAAAATACTTATCTATCCACGTTTTAAAAATTATCTTATGCACTGATTCATATTATATCAGCCTACGTATCACAGGAACTGGTAATTTTGTCTGTAATATAATAATAGTAGGGGTCTATAGTACTATATCAATATATTAGGGGGTGATATAGTATAAAACCCTACTATTACTATTGCCGGTTCCTGAGATTATACATGAACCTAGAACATACATGTACGTGTACAAATATGAATGAATGGGACAAGCTATTTTTTAAAATGACTAATGACGCACGTAGTTAAGCTTCCTGAAACATAAAAAAAGAAATATAAAAAGAGACAACATATATGGAAGAAAAATAATTATTCATGGTTCGAATTTCCTCTATTATTTACAACCAGGCGCATCATTCTTTACCCATAGTTCCGTGCGCTCTTTACACTACACCTCTGTTAACGGCTTTTTACAGAAATCTTGTAAAAGTTTCTAATATCCAACATTTATGTTTTCGACTAAATATTCAGTCATACTATGAAATGTTTTTGATGCAATTAAATTGATGCTTACTGTAAATTGTTTAAAATCGCCGTTTTCTGATCCTAAATTTGGAACTACTTCGTAATATGCGTATGAATATAGGGCATCCATGTGGTGAAGATTTGAATGTAAACATGGAATCAAAAGTAAGAAAGGCTGTAAAAATACGATAAAACTTGTGAAATAAGAGACAAACAGCTAAATGGTAAATATGTATTTATTAAAGTGTCAGTGGGCTATGAAAAAAGCCTGATGTCATCACCTGTTACCAGAACTTTTAAACAGAAAGGAAACCGAGAATTATTGTTTATATCATGTGATTATATTGTCACTTGATTCCAAGCGTTGACAGAGGTGTATGTGAAGCTTGAGTAACGCGCCCTCTGGTGAGAGAATGCCAGGCGCGTATAAAAAAAAAATGAACGGGTGAGGAAGATATTTGTACAGGCATCTGAAGTATGGACCCTACTACCAACACCAACACCCCTTCTGATTTCTTTTTTCTGCGGCGATAAATTCTCCGAAATGTGTGGATTTCTTGTCGATCCCATCCCTATTTCGATTTATATATAATCGTTTCACGCTTTTTGTAAGCTTTAGAGATTGGCCTTCTACCGGTATAATAGAATACAGTTTGTTATACCAATAGAAGACCAATCTCTAAAGTTTACAAAAAGCGTGAAACGATTTTAAATATAAATCGAAATTGGGATCTGATAGACAACGAATCCACACATTTCAGAGAAATTATCGCCAAAAAAAAAAAAAAAAGGTCAGAAAAAGGGGAAATGGGTGTTGGTAGTAGTGTCGATACTTCAGGTGCCTGTGGATATTTGGTCAAACACTAAAATGGGTGGTTTGTACCCAGTCAGTTTTCCCCTTCCCTCCCCCTGTACCTACGGGTCTGGTTAAACACTCGATAATCAATACCGGTAATTATAATTTTTCCTTCCTACAAAGAGTTCACAGGTGCTTACCCTAAATCAAAGTACTTAAAGTACTCGTGGGAGTTGAACATTGTGGAAATTCAGTTAGAACAGATAGCACTGGAAGGGTAGGGGGATAAATGACTGAATATTATCATGATTTTAGATACAAATCAATTGTTGTTGTTTTTCAAAGCGTTACAACAGCAAACATGGATAATGGAAGGCCCATGGGCCACAACGCTCCTCGAGTAACTGAAGCCGTGTTGTTGTTTTCTAGAATTTCACCCCTTTGTATTCTCATGAAAAATGTGACCACATATTATGGCCCAAACATTCAAATCAATATGGTTATCAATGCCTTGCAGTTATGAAGAAGTTTTTCCCCTGTATATATACATTCAAGTTTAATCCTAGTTGTAGCTAATTCTAAGGATTCATTACTTGAAAAGGTAGTCCAATATGCTAAACTGTCACCTGAGTATAGTACAGTCCTGTACAGGATCAATGGAATGGTAAATAATTGTATAATAACTCAAAATAAATGAAATGCAAAAAAATAAAAAAAAATTGTCCGGCATCGGAAATGCACAAGCCGAGTTGAGCAAGGAATGGGCATAGAGGGAACCGGCAGAAAGGTTTGCAAGAATTATCAAGCAGGGAGCAAAATTTTGCGTACATAAATTTCAGCCGACTTAAATCCTTTGTGACCTTGACCTTTAACCCTTGACCAAAATCAATAGGCTTCTTTGTCTCATCAAGGGCGATAATCCATTTAAGTTTAATTGAGATCCTATAATTTGTTAAAAAATCATAGTGCAGAAAACAAAATTTTCTCCAAATTTCAGTCTATTTATAGCCACTGTGACTTTGACCTTGTGACCCCAGAATTGATAGGCTTCTTGTCTTACTTAATCGATCTAAGTTTGATTGGGATCCTATAATTCGTTCAAGAGCTATGGTGTGGAAAACAAAATTTTCTCCAAATTTCAGTCTATTTATAGCCAGTGACCTTGGCCTTTGACCTAGTGACCCCAGAATCGATAGGCTTCCTGGTCTTACTGAGGGTGACAATTCATCTAAGTTTGAATGAGATC
The DNA here is from genome assembly GCF_947568905.1 of Ostrea edulis. Lineage (NCBI taxonomy): Eukaryota > Metazoa > Mollusca > Bivalvia > Ostreida > Ostreidae > Ostrea > Ostrea edulis. Next base: position 34,231,542 of record NC_079173.1, read on the forward strand.
CTATAATTTGTTCAAGAGCTATGGTGCGGAAATGAAATGTTGATGCGTGCCCGCCTGCCCGCCCAAAGGCACTTCATCAGATCATAAGCCGAGTTCGACTTCATCGCAACTCCGCTAAAAATGAAACACTAGTCAAATAATGTTATTTATTGCCAAGGTATTTGGGATATTATACTGTGGTGAATGAACAGTGGGTGAATGAACCTGACAAAATGGGAAGAATATAGCGGAATCAGACTTGTGATGTTGGAAATCTATAGTGATTAATAAACTATACATGTACAAGATCCATAACTTTTTTTCCCCTCAGTTTGTGAGGGAGAATCCTCATGTCTCTTTCATCTGTAGACAAATAAACAATGTGTTTTGACCAGAGCAATTTCCAATCCTTTTTGCAGCATAAATTCAACATTGTGGCAACTGGGTTAAACTTTGATAGTGAAGTCATACATGGCAGCACCTTATCCCATGCTCTTAAAATTTCTGTTTGACACACACTCATCACATCCACTCAAACATTACAGAGTGCAGCAAAATCTCATTGTAATAGGGAATTCAAAATGGATAACTGGTACAAAATATGGTACATACTATTAAAAAAGGATAATGAATTTGACATATTGATGTCTTGGAAAAGGAAATTTTGACATCGGGGCTCTAAGCGTTTTCAAACATTGTCATTTGATAAAAGTGTTCTACATTTTTAAAAATAGAGATTAATATGTCTTTACATACATAGGTGAGAAAGTTTCCATTATTCCTAGCCGAGACATACCATGTATGCACAAAAAATTCATAAACAAATATCACACTACTCATGTAGAAAATGTGGACCTTACCGTCATCAAGCGCAGCGAAACACGCCATTTCGAGATTTTCGTCGACGAAAGCTCGGTAACAGTAATGAATAGGGTACACTCATTTTGTATCTATTTTGTGACTTTCTTTATTAAAAGACACAGTTCTCTAATGTGTAACGTGCAATTACTACATAATTCAATAACTTGAAGCATGAAGCAGTTTCACTTTGCAACCGGATATAAGAAATTTTATTTCGTATTCCGATCCCAATCGAAAGTTGTTGACTGGGAATGACGTGTTTTAATTCAATATACATGTAACATCAAGCATTTTTTATATCACATTAAAAAAAAAACCAAATATATACACATACGCAATGTTGTAGAGTTATTCCTTGTAAATTTTCTGAGGTTTCGCACCATATTCGATATTTCGCGCCACGGTGTCAATAGGTCTTGTGTGCAGTTGTCGTTCGTTTCCCTATCAATGTTTATAGGTGACGCTGCGCTACAAACGACAATTTTCAACCTTATCTTTTATTTTTCTATGTATATCAGTATCAATTTGATCGAAATCCTGTACTCAAATTGATTTGAATACAATATCATTGCATTTACTTACATGTCAATTATCAAAATTAGATTAATTCAGAAAAGTTACATGGATTATTTAATGGCGGATGTTTATAAAAGTTTATGTTGATTTACCTAGGAGTAAATCAGCTGACACAGAACCCCCGCTGACGACCACTATACAAATCAATACAAATTACTGCGCAGAAAAGTGCGTGATGACCCAGGGAGATTGAACATAGTTCAACTCCCAAAAATGTAAAAAGAACATAGATCGGAGAGAAATATTTATTCATGGTTCGAATTTCCTCTATTGTTTATATATATTACATGTAATAGATAAGTACTTGACCCAAATACCCAAAGCTACGGGCCTGTCTGCATGCTAATCATACAACATAACATTTATAGTTTTAAAAGAAATGTTTCGTTGTTTGGTGAACATATTAGAAGAATAAGCTTTCTGTCATATTTTAAGTTTATATGCATGTACTCTCTACCCTTTAATCTATTGTGACCTACAGGTTGATTGGTTAATTTGGATTTAGAATTTCGAAATTCGAATCTCGCATTTTGAATTTCGAATCTCGTATTTTGAATTTCGAATCTCGAATGAGCCTTCTGGGCTTTCGTACCTAGAGGAAAAACTTTGTCAATTTTATTATAAAAATCTGGGTACGGGTTCTTCAGGAAAAACAACTGTGTCATTTTAAAATATAGAAATCTGGGTACAGGTTCTCCCGGAAAGAAAACCCTTGTCATTTCATCAAATAGATTCTCCTGGAGAAAAACTTTGTCATTTCTCCTGGAGAGATTATGTACATAATTTACTATGCACATGCCTTTCAATTGAAAATATAAAAAAGTATACGATGATCTTACTTGTTTTTTTGTTGTTGTTGTTTTTTTTTAATTGCTGTTTGGTATGAGGCGATAATTAGTATAATTATTGCAATTAAACACTAATTCTAAACCTCCGACAAAGTATTTTATAGCGTACTTCTATTTTCCGGTACGTGCACATCGAGGAGAACTCGTATCGAGATTTATATGATAAAATGACTAAGTTTTTCACCAGAAGTCGTACCCAGATGAAATTTCCATTTCATAAACTGGCATTTTTTTTCTTCAGGAGAACTCGTACCCAGATTTTTATGACAGAAATGACAATTTTTTTCTCCAGGAGAAACTCGTACTCAGATTTGTCCAATAAAATAACAAATATTTTTCTCTTGAAGAACTCGTACCCAGATTTTTATACATGTAATAGAATTGACAAAGTTTTTCTCGAGGAGAACTCGTACCGACATTTCTATTTGGTAAAATTACAAAGTTTTTCTTCAGGAGAACTCGTACACAGGTATTGATGAGTAAGACTTCTCCAGGAGAACTCGTACCCAAATTTGAAGGTGTTGCACGTCTCATGTTAATTTCCCTAAAGGTGTTGCATGAAAGATCGAAAAATTTAAGTTATTCAAATATATGATAAAATCAATTGGAATGTACGGTGGTATAACTAAGCGAGACTCATTTTAAATTAGTTACCAAGGTGTATATTCCTGTTTTGTTGGCTTCCAAAATACATGTATGAAATACAGAAAATATGTTGTTTTGTGTGAAATAATCTTATAAGGGACATAAACTATAACCAATAAATTGGTCAATCATGATGTTCACCATGAAAGCGCAAGTGAATTCACGCACATCTTTTATGCAGAGAATGAATAATTTTAAGGATAATTCAAGTTGCAGAATTTACACTCTCATGACATTTTTTTTTTTAACTGACGCCACCACCCTCGCTCAAAGAAATAAAAGAACGTATTTTTGATAGATGCCTAAATGTGTACACTTAGTTCAGTTCTTTTATTTTGCAACGGTCCTTTTGTTTTTCGAAGAAATAACTAGTTAATTCCATTTACACAAAGAGCACATTAGAGGCACATGATTAAAATTTCCAACTTTTCCCTCATCCATATTATATACTGAAGTCAACTTCTGAATACCATAGACTTTGGTCAGTTAATTATATAGTAAGTGTAAAGTGAAAAAAGAATACAAAAACTTATCTCGGCGAACAACATAATAAATCGTGCGACCGAAATATTATGTCGTGCGAACGAGATATTATGTCGTGCAAACGAGATATTATGTCGTGCGAACGAAATATTATCTCGTTCGAACGAGATATTATCTCGTGCGAACGAGATATTATGTCATGCGAACGAGATATATATGTCGTGCGAACGAGATAATAAGTCGTGCGAACGAGATAATAAGTCGTTCGAACGAGATAATATCTCGTTTGAACGAGATAATATTTTCCAACATAAGAAGGAAAAAAATATTTGCATGTCCTAAATATACCTCCGTAGGAACGTATGTCTTGATTCAACAATTTTTGAAAATAAGTTTAAAAGACGTGTATTGACAAAATTAGCCAAAATAGTTCGAGTTTAAATCAAGCAACAAGCGATTCATATGATTTTTAGCGTTAAAATGGAGGGGTATCCCCGAATTTCAGAAAAACTGCCTCCGTGAAACAAAATAAATTCAGCATGAGTTTTCCTCTTAAAAAAACTGTCGCTTTGAAATTTTGTTTCACGAGGGCATTTTTTGTAAATTTAAAAAAATTGAAACGACTTCACTGGTATTATTTTCAACTTCCCCTGTACGCTAATTTTCCCTAGTAATGTATGGTCTACTGCGTGGTTCAGTGGATAAGGTCGTCGACTCTAAAGAGAGAAAGAAAAAAAAAGGTCGTCGACTCTAATACACTATTTTTAAAACGTCCAGGTTGCACTCCTTCACGAACTCATTTTTTGTTTGTTTATATTACGTTTTCCATCTAGATTTTTTTTTTCGTACTTCGAATAACGTTGAAATTTATTAATGCGTATTAAACTACCCACATATTGTTTTGTGGCCAGAGTCATGTACAGTTGCCAATTGTTGGTTGAAGAAAATAATACTTACGAGTGTAAGAGCTTTTGGACTGTATGTAGTAGCATAGAATATTAAATATTTGATACACTCGTAACATGTAACCGTATACATTGTATCTGATATTCAGAAAAAAAATAATTTTCACGATTTCAAAAATTATCTTGAGACTACATGTATAATGTATTGACACATAAAATGCATTAGGCTAGTCCCTAGTACTGGGGAATCCTACAGGTATTTAAATCGCAAATACGCAATGAAGAAGGTCAGTTCTACGTCATGAGTGCTGGCACGGAGCTCCGATTAGGGAAAATTCCCACTTCGGTGCAACACCCTTTTTCTGGGTACGACAGGGCCGTAAATTACATGGAGGCGGAGGAGGCAGCTGCCTCCTCCAACTTTTGAGCCAAAAAAAAATTAAAATTTAAAGTTCATTAGAATTTATGTTGTTTCCAATAACTAAGAACATGATACCTCCCTTAAAAAGCATTCCAAATCTTTCTTTTAGAATGAGTTAGTCAAGTAACATCTTAGAAGGCCCTAGAATCAAGGATTTTGCACGAAACGTGTTCAGTGTGCACAAAATGTGCTCAGCGTCTGGGGGCCTGGGCGGCCCCCAGACCCCCGCCTAATTTCCTGCCTCCTCCAAATTGAAGGTTAATTTACGGCCCTGTACGAGTTCTCTTGGTACTAGTTCTCCAGAAGTACCTGATCCCACTTGTAGTAGTCCAGGGGTTCGTGTTTGCCCAACTCTCTATATTGTATTGCTTTATAGGAGTCATGAGATTGATCAGTGTTCATTATCTTTACCTTTCATGTAATATTTGTAAAAAAAAAAAATTAAATAAAAAAAAAAAATCTCTTCCGTATATTTCTTTAAATCTGACCCACAGAAGTAAAATAACATTAGGGGAAATGAGAGGGGCGACAAAACACAATCTGGAGAAAATATTTTGTACTTTTATTTGTGAACTTTGAGATATACCTGAAAATAAGAGAGGTGCTGCCTACTCCGGCCCTATATTCCTTAAACTGTTTAGAAACTTTAATAGTACAGTAGTTCATGGTTAACAAAAATGCAGCACATTTGCTAGAGCATTGGTGCTCGCACTTTCTCACCTGAAGTTGTCATGTTTATGTTACAAAAATCAGTATGACAACAGTCGATCTCAGATACACCTCTTCGTCTCCCAAATAAACTTGATGGACGCCCTACCTCTGCTTCTTTTGGGCAGTTCTAAACCAAGGAAACAATAGTTATCATTTTAATAAATTAAGTTTAGATAAGTGTAGTACATGAGTATAGATATAGATGTAGGTGCACAAATTTTAAACTTTATTGGTATATTGATATAGCATGCGGTCTTATTTTCACTGATGTAACGAATATAGTCATGAAATAGAATAGTCATAAAAATGTGAAATTAAAACTGCCGTGAACATAGCCTAATATCTACATGCACTCCCTGAATCTTTTCTCTTACATTTCATTCGAAATTGACACTTCTCTCATCATAGCCAATGAATACATGTTTATTGTAAACTAGTTTGATCCGGATTTTTAGTACCACCTGTCCTTGTAATCATTACCTAATATGGAGCGTCGTCAAGGTCAAAGGTTGTATTGGCTGGATAGTAACGAAATGGTCAACGATATGATATTTCCATACTTACATCTATATTGTAGTTTATATTTGTAAAATATTACTTTAGAGAATATGAATACAAACAATAAAATGTCTTTCTTTATTGTTTTATCGGGTGATGAAGGTAAATCAATATTAATCTATCATGTATTTTAAATTACCCGCCGCTAAAAGAGCAGCCATTGATGTTTAATTTATGATGTCACACCGTCTGTTTCGGTTTATTTCACCAGGATCTAAGCACTGTAAACATGACAAGTCACGAACCGTATAGATTTCAGCCCGTTTTTCGCAAGAAGAAATAAAGAACAGAAGATGTTCAGTCGAGTCGCTGATCAGGCAGACGGTAAACAACTTTATACAAATGTCTCGAACCTCAACTTGTCATTACGCAAATGATGGATCCAAAGTTTACGTAGTCTTTTCTTTTCAAATGACTTGGTTGGGTCGGGAATTTCGAGGAATTTTTTTTTTTCACATCTCCCCTTTGCATTAGTGTAATTAACTGCTTGCCAGGAAGGCATCAACCTATTTATTCGTAAGCTCTACTATATGCACATCTTTGATGATCTTAGAATCTCATGAAAAGCGGAACAGACGGTGTGACGTCAAAATTATTGATTTTTGTGGTCTTGAATACAAAAGAGTTGCACATCATGGCAGCCTCTATAGATTGCGGGAATTTCAATTTTTAACGTTTTCAAATTAGTACTGAAGCTTATCAAGGCCATACATCAACAGAATAATATGACAAATCTTTATCATATAATTAATTCTATCATTTATCTTGTAAAAATCTTTTGGGTTGCCTTTCCCTTTAAAGCATTTTATTGTTTAGATAATAATTCATAGTGCCCTGATAGGGCCATGTGCAAAAGCGCAACAGCATATTTCTTAAAATGTGCTGTCACAATATCACACGACATGCCGTCGCGCTATCACGAAATATGCCTTTGTGCTGTCACACTAATACACAACATACCGTCTTGTGTGATAGCGCGATGGTGTGTTGTGTGATAGCGCGATGGTGTACTGTGTGATAGCGCGATGGTGTGTTGTGTGATAGCGCGATGGTGTGTTGTGTGTTAGCGTGATAGTGCGTTTTAAGAAACGCGCTGTTGCGCTTTTGCAGATATTCCTATCGAGAGACCATGGTATCAGAATAGGCATACAAACGTGAAATTAAAACTTCAGTCAATATAGCCTAATTTTAATACCATTCATAAAGAATGGATTTAATCACTGTAAATCACATCTACATGGACGCAGATTTAAACAAGAAAACGTGAAAATAATGAGTTGTGAATTCAAAATCGTAGTACTGTATATGTATAAAAAAAAATCTTAACCCCGAGTACGTGTACGTATGATAGTAAAATTCAATAAAGTTATTGACTGGTCGGTGAATCACGTGTAATGTAGTGACATTCAGTAATAGTTATTGACTGGTCGGTGAATCACGTGTAATGTAGTGACATTCTGTAATAGTTATTGACTGGTCGGTGAATCACGTGTAATGTAGCGACATTCAGTAATAGTTATTGACTGGTCGGTGAATCACGTGTAATGTAGCGACATTCAGTAATAGTTATTGACTGGTCGGTGAATCACGTGTAATGTAGTGACATTTAGTAATAGTTATTGACTGGTCGGTGAATCACGTGTAATGTACATGTAGTGACATTCAGTAAGTTATTGACTGGTCGGTGAATCACGTGTAATGTAGTGACATTCAGTAATAGTTATTGACTGGTCGGTGAATCACGTGTAATGTAGTGACTTTCTGTAATAGTTATTGACTGGTCGGTGAATCACGTGTAATGTAGTGACATTCAGTAATAGTTATTGACTGGTTGGTGTATCACGTGTAATGTAGTGACATTCAGTAAAGTTATTGACTGGTTGGTCAATCACGTGTAATGTAGCGACATTCTGTGATAGTTATTGACTGGTCAGTGAATCACGTGTAATGTAGTGACATTCTGTGATAGTTATTGACTGGTCGGTGGATCTCTTGTAATGGTTATCATTAAGTAAAACTACTCACTGATGTAGCGACACAGCCTAAATCAAAGACAGTTCCGTAGGAATCGTGGAACACTTCTTTACCGCATGACTGTTAAAAACAAAAGAAAAACCAATTTATAAACTCAAATTTAGAAAATTGTATACATGAGCACAATCAATCGGTATCAATGCATAGGGTGTGTTCTAGTGGTCTACTTGGTGATTTTGTACGGTTATTGCACTGATATATACACAAGAGTATATGAAAAAAGTCAATAAGACACTTCACTAATTTCACAAACTGTTAAATTTAAATTAAACTACTGAAAACAAACTAAGAGTTAAGATGATATAGTTAATTATTAGTACGATGATATTAGACAATACAGTGACGTCAGGATAGCTATAAAAGTGTTGTAATACTAATTAGCTGTCCAGGGTCCAGTTGAAAGGAAGTTAATTAAGTTTACCAGACAGTGAAAAAATGACAAGTTAATTGCCAGTTAAAGTGAGCTATTAATCTTCGGGCAACAAAGGTCTGATGAAAAGGGGAAACAGTATAGCGATATTGATTACCTGCCCTGATATACAGGTGACGTGGTGTCGACACAGACTTGGGTCCTTGGCATTGTAACACAGGTAACATTCTAAACCTAGAAGACAAGCGGTAAATTCCCGGTCATTCAGATCATTACACCAGCCTCATGTCTGTGTAAGTTGATAATCATCGTATTCTAATTATATGAACATGCAACATATATGTTGTTTTAGTTCGATATATATATATATATATATATATATATATATATATATATATATATATATATATATATATACCCTTGGAAATAATTGATTTAAAATCGAAAAATATCAGGGTAACTTAATTGAAAATATTTTTTTCTGCAATAATATCACGTTTATCGCCATGTTTCGAGAGAAAATTAAGCTTATAAATTTTCAACTGAGTGTAAGCAAAATTTCATTAGCGTACGATGCATTTACTCATAATTAATCTGTTTAGCATAAAATTGATGTCCGTGTAAATTATATTCTAACAATCCATAATGATTATTATCAATCGTACCCATTCCAAAGATAACCTATTATATTTTATTATAATTGATGTAATTGTATGCAAAATTTACTACTATTATTGTATGGCAATCTCTACATGAAAATTCCCTCTCCAGTTGGATTACGCGGTAAGCATCAAAATATTGCACGGACGCCTGATAAGATAGATAAGGTATACACAAAGACTAGTAACTAAATGTCCATCAATTTCTAGCATCCAATGTGAAGCTCAATTTCTCCTGATTGACAAGGGTTCACAGGGCAATTCTCAATTCTGATGTTGTCCCAAGTATTTCTTCATATATGTTATGAAAAGGTAGCTAGCTCTCTCTCTCTCTCTCTCTCTCTCTCTCTCTCTCTCTCGCGATCGATCAATCGATCTTGATCTCTCGATATGATATGGTGCTAATAATGATTTGTGGTGGATTTGATAAAAGAAATAATTTGCAATTGAATGATCATATGTCTTTATATTTTGTGGTGAATACAGATTGCAGTTTCTTTTTATGATAATAGGATCCATGGTGAAAAAAAGAGAGATTCAAGAGAACTTATTGAATTCAAGTAACAACGATAATAAGGTATATGTATTATCCAAAATAAAATATCTAATTTCATAATTTGCTTACCAATATTTGAAATGCGTTACCCCAAACTCTACTCGAACACACTGTGTGAAGGGCGGCGTCAGAATGAAGGGCGTGCGACAACTCCCATAGTGAGTGAGTTATGAATAAGCCGGTAAACCGGTTTAATATTCCCAAGTAACTAAACATAATTTATGAATTTCTTATTTATTAAATTGTATCTGAAACTTGAAGACATTATTTTGCATATTTTTTAATCTCAAAGAAAATGATTCGCAAGGACAGAAACAAATCAATTACGGCGCGCAATTTTTGATAAAATTCCTCAAAAAGATTTATGCGTCACAAAACTATGAAGGCGTGGGGTAAAAAGAGATTAACCCACTGTCTAAGAAAAGTGTCGGAGAAAGCTGATTTTTTAATATAGAAAATTATGCTTATATTGCTTCTTAATATTAAAATAAATGATAGATAAGATATAGGTTTCTTATTGGTGAAAATATACCTTCTGATATGTCTTGGAATTGCACAGGTAATTAATTAAGTTGATTTGCCAGGCTTTAAAGCACCTTTTGTCAAAGTTATAACTTTTTACAGTGCATTATACGATGATAATCTCCCTTTGAAAAAATCTTTATTGTGATATTTTTGACAATTTTTCAGTAATATTTCATAAAGTATTAGCGTTTGATTTATAAAAATGACATTCCTTATGATGTTGAAGGGTTAAACTATTTGTTTCAGATTTAACATTGTTTCATTGTATTGTATTTTAGGTTAATTCTGAAAATTGCCTGATTTTGAGAAATCGTTACTTTGTATCGAAAAAAATACCCGCTATGATATATATATATATATATATATATATATATAAAATATGAAAAGAAAACACAGAAATCCTCCGTAAAGCTTTAGCGCTTTCATTACATCTTCAGAAGCTTTACAAAAATGTATTATTTGTAAAGCTTCTGAAGATGTAATGAAAGCGCTAAAGCTTTACGGAGGATTTCTGTGTTTTCTTTTCATATTTTTTGAATATTAGTATCCGATTACTGAGACTCTATTTCAATTTTGGATATATATATATATATATATATATATATATATATATATATATATATATATATATATATATAAAACCTATTCAAACTTTTGGTCATAGTATTTCAAAATTCTTATGCTGCAATTTTTGAGTCGGCTCGCGAAACGAGATGCTCCTTGCTGTCAACGGCGTGTGGATTTATCGCGGCTCACAAACTTTCTGTTTATTCTTACACCGACAGCAAATAAATCCCGCGCACAAAGATCTTCAAAATTCATTTGCTTTTTTGAACAGCTTCATTAAGTTTTGAAGACATATCATACATGTATGTTGACATTCTTATAACAATGTAAATTAAATGATTCCCTCAATACGTTTAAAGAAACTAAACATAGTGCGCATGAATACATGATGTAAGCAAACTAAGTCAATAAGTGTCACAGGCGATTGTACTTTTTTATTAAACATACGACGTACGTGTGTATAGATGTATCAACAACAAAAATAGACTCGTAAACATGAAACAAAAAACTTGTAAGTAAATATTTTATAGTAAAGAAAGCAGTATCTCGCTTTCTTAGGTTGGAAAAGCATAGTAAATATTAAATTGAAATGGTACTGGTCTATTACGACCGATCATACTCCCCGTCGAGGCCTCTTCGAAAGCGTGTCAAAGCCTAAACCATGTTATTATTTCTGCGGGAATCTACCGGGGTGAGACGAGGAACGCACGTTCAGTTTGTTATGTTTTCGCTTTCAGACTATTCTACAGTCAGATATAGATAATCACATTTACCGTATTTTGCCGAATATATTTAATACCCCAAAAGGGCCTGTAAATTGTGGAAATACCATAGTTCGTGTGTACAATCGCATTTAACTTCACGAGAAATCTTTGTGGAAATAATGCAGGTTCTCAAAAAAAGCATGCACTAAAATTTGTATACAGTGCAGCAAATTTGTTTTTTAAGAAAACGACAATCTTGTCCTTATACTCACTACATAGCAGTATTTTCGGGGAAATAATTTCAGCAAAGTACAAGAGTTTGTATGAATAAAGTTTTAACAGACTCGATATTTTCTTTGTTTAAAGTTCATATGATCAATTAAATAGCTGATGCGAGCGTTCAATGTGTTGTAATCAAAACATAGCAATAATCAAAGCCAGTAATTTAATTGGTATTAAATGAAGAATTCAAACGTAACTCATTAAAATTTCGCCGCATTTAGATGGGTAAGTAAATCAGTCATTTACTGCTAAAGGAAAGTTAAAACTCAAAAGGAATCGCATATTCCCAGACCCATGAAAAACGTGCAACATGCAGAAATCTGACAAAATCAAGTGACAAAGGACGTGTACACAAATTGTGCTAGTCACGGTATCATAATATCATGGCAGTTTTAACAATTGCACAATGATAAATTTTAATTGGCTGTTTCATAATAATTAGTTACAGGGTGTAGGATAATTCTTAAAATATTTTTCAAAAATAATTTTACGCTTTTAGATAGGTAATCAACGCGGCGAAAAATTAAGTGCACATTGCATTGAGTCAAAAACCTTTAGTGGTATTTAGTATATGTCCCTTCTCATAAAAAAAATTTAAAAAGTGCGTATTATATTTGGTTAAATCACAGGCAATTGCATCGCTTGGGGGTCGAATTTACTATATAAAGAGTAAAGGTATAGAACTCTAAATATAGGGTACCCAAGTTAGCTGATGTAAAACAATAAATTAATTGATATAAAATTCTACTTTGTATTTTAATTTATTCATACATAATCAATCTACATTACTACCAAAGTTCATCCCGAAATTCCGTATACTTCCCAAGATATGCAGAAATGAACTCGAAATAATGCCTATTATTTTTTGGTCGACTTTTAGCTGGGCCCTGACACTATACGACTACACAGAATGTTTGAGCATTGCAACAAGCTATTACATAGAATGTGCAGCATAAGATATCTTTTCTAAAATTAATTTCTTACCCCAATTCATAAAATGAAGTCCGTAATAGCTGCAAGAGACTGAAATTTTTTAAACCCTCTTTCTTTTATTGTTTTGATTGTAGAAACAAATATGATTCAATTAACGTAGGCCGCGGGTTTACAGACCTTTTTTTTTTTTCTCACTCGAAAACCCCACCTGAAAATTAGAACGATGTATCTTGACAATGTATATACTACTCTGTGAAAATTGTTCTTCATTCAACAGCAGTTTGTTTTTTTTATTTAGTAATTACGTCTTCAAAATACCATTATTTTAACGGTAGCGACACTGTTTTCCATTGAATTATATATATAAAAAAAAATTTTAAAAATAGAAAAAATAGTGATTGACTTTATTCATTGCATAATTCAACTTAAAATAGACAGATTTTGGTGCTGTTCATCTTGATAATATTTGATACATGTATCAAAACAAAACAAAAATGATTTGAAAAATATTGATGAAAAAAAATTCTGGGGTAATAGAGTTCGTTTTTTAAAGAAAAAGATGTCAAAGTTTGATAAAAACCATCAAAGCAGCAGTTTTTAATAGATAACGTTACAGATATTCGCGACGTCATTCAACAACGTTATTCATTTACTTTTCATGCATCACTTCAAAAAGAACTCAAAACAACGTTACTGACTCCTGGTTTTGAAGGGGAAATCTAATATGTATGGACAAAATAATCAATTATTTACAAAATACATATCGAAAAATTTCTTAATATATATAAATGTGTACATATATTGCGCTATATATCTAAATTGTGTTGCGCGGCTAATAATTGAAATTCTTTTCTTCTTTTGGGATCGCATGATCGTAGTAACAAATACACGTCAAATTTCAGGGGGGGGGGGGGGGGGCTTTAAAGTATAGGCAACTCCCGCTCAATTATTCCCAGGGGTTCTGGAAATGTTTTCAGAGACATTTGTAGCAGTACACATAGAAGCATTTCTTTATAGGATATCCCTGACCACCGCTTTTAATTATTCAATGTTGTCCAATCTTCACGAAATTTGTATAGTGGGGGTAGGAATGAAATTATGAACTCGCCATTTTCAAATGTCTGCCATAAACGCGTCCAATCTCTGAATAAAACTTTCATGAACTGGAGAACTCCCGTCCGATTTTTCCCGGGTTCTAAAAACGCTTCTAAAAGCATTCCCAACATCGCCAGCTGTTTCACCTCCCCAAGTTGTCCGCTGCTAAACTTTATACAGTAACAACATACATGTAAAACATTTTACTAGCCGAATTTTTACTAGCCGGAAACGAAAGGAAGACTTAACAAAATCAAACGAAACATGTTCTACTTCGATAATAACTGTTGGTAATATCTATGTGATATCAGTAAAGTATTATGTTCTTTATATTCAGTCAATTACTGTATACTTTATTCAGACAACTGTTACATCGGAATACGGAAGTTCCGAGTTCCCCAAGAGTTATTTCCCTTTGTCGAACTCTTCCGTAAATTATGACGTAAAATATGATGACAGTGGGTACATTTGCTAATTACTATCGTTGTGTTGTTTCTTAAAAATGATATCCAGAGTTTCTGAGACCATCCCATCTCAGGGAAAAGGCAACTTTAGTGAGTTTATGAGTATTGGATAACAAAATGGCTCAAACAAATATTGTTAATTGCCATCTTTCTTTCATAAAAGCGTCACTCATGTAGAAGAGGACACGAATAATGATTCAATAGCCAATTTGATGATCTTATTCAAACAAATTATGCTTGATATGGCCAAAATATGCATACCAGTGATTGATATAAACAAAAGTTACGCTTTTATTACATTAATCGTACGTAATCGTTATGTACAATGCCAGTCTACCATTGTGTACCCACCATACGTCATAAAATGCGAAAGAGTTCGACAAAGGGAAATAACTTTTGGGTAACTCGGAACTTGCGTATTGAATGTGCACGTAAAAAGACGTTGAGTCGTAGGATTTACATACCCGAAAACGACGACGTAAGCAAACCCGCGACCTGCGTTAAACAAGTTACTATAATGATATATTTTGTATGTTAAATGCAATAAAATGCTGACTTTTCAATGCTATCCAATGGACAAATATGGCGAGAAATGACTTTCTGTTGTCATAGCAACAGGGTTAATTTTTTTTTTTATTTTGATATATTTTCCAGTAAAGTATTTAATAAGAAACATGTAAAGTAGGAGCATATTCTGTGACATACCATTTCTCAGTACTTCAGTAATTCTTTGATCATTATATAGATATTAGAATATCACGAAATGACTCGTATACGTCAAATCGCGAGAGCATAAATACTTTTGATTTCCATTAGTGGAACTCTTCAAATTAAAGGCGCGTAAAGTCGTGCTACCGGGACAACGTAAACATTAGGCACACGTAATACGGCATTGAATACAAATTATAAAGAACTACAAATCACAACACTGATCAGAATTATAAAGTTGAAATAAATAAAATTATGTTAACAAGAAAAAAGACAAACTTGTTAAACTATGTGAGGGAGCACAGGTACTGAATTTGCTAAATTTGACAGATATAAAGCATCAACTGCAAGAGCAAGAAGAACTGTAACGGAAAAAAACCCAATGCACATCCAACATAACGAAATTTTCTTGCAAATAATGGGATCCATATGCTTTTAAAGTTATTCTCTCAGACTATGAAGATATTTTATCATAGAATTAGCGCAAGTTCATATGGCATTGACTTTGTAAGTATACATGCACCCCCCTCCTTTTCCAATATTTTAAAATAAATTATCCATCTCTCAAACTGCATTTTTAAAAAATTGTTACGTTTATAACACTAATGAACACAACTGATATGTTTCCGAACTTCATCTAAGCTATTTCATAAATTACAACTGTCGATGGAATTCGGATAGAAAACATCGATTTTTGAAATAGATGTGATACATTATGTAGCGTTCAAAAACACGTTAGTTTTATATATTAGTGTTAGGTTTTTTTTAATGGCTATTTTACCATATGACACCACGTTTATATATATATATATATATATATATATATATATATATATATTTTAAAAAAAGGGGTGGGGTGGGGGTGGGGGGGTTATCAACGTTTTAATTATGTCCCGCTAATCTCGCACTTGCTCGCGAGACTTGTTCATTGACGCGCAAGAGTCATCAAAGCGCGATAACTCTGACGGGCTGGTAATAGGAAGTATTCGCGAGTGCTCTGTTGATCAAGAGTTTTTATATAATAAAAGAGTATAATTTTATTTTGCGAGTGATGCTTCTCGCAAAGTTACGCGATAATAAATTTCTCGCGCATGTTTAGGAATTTACAGTACTTTCTTTTTGTGACATATGAATAAAGGAAGGTCAGCAATTTTCATATTTTTTTTTACAGGGCAGCTTTTTCGATATATATGGGCTAACATATAAATCTGTGGATCATAGGTTTGAATCTCGCAGAATTTGAATTTTATAATGTGTCAATAAAATGCACTTAAATTGCAAGAATTTATGCAAAATATATTGAATCAGCTCAATATTATATGTATGTAATACTTTCCTTTTATTATGAATTTCTTGGGTTCTCAAGAATTTTTTTTAACGGAAACTACTATCCAGTCCCCCTCTCCAATTAACCAAATTAAACATGTAAACATTTCAAACACCAAAGAAATTGTTGAGAACCAAAGTCCTTGCACTATGCACATTTTGAAGTTGTTTCCAAATCCTTAGCTTTGAAACTGAGAGGAGTTAAAAGGACAAACCATGTACTCAATTCATAATAATACCTCTGAACTGTATAAGTCAACAACACGTAATTTTCTTAAAAAAGAATATTATATGAAAGCCTCAATAATACCTGTTATATAAGCTCTGATGTCAAGATCATAAACTGAGAAGAGATTTAAGTCTTAGAATCCAACTAACTTTTGAAATAATTTCCATAAACGAATAAAATTTGCAGTATTCTAGTATGTATTTGATTTTTTTTATATATAAATCAGCAGATTTATAAACATTCGAGGTAGATAAATCTTAAGGTATAAGTACTCAAAATTTTGACTAAGTGTATATTCTCAGGCCTGGTATGATAAATGATATACTATAATAATAGTTAGGATTATCTCCTAATAAAATATTAAAACTCTGCTCTTAATTTAGTATTTCCCCAACGTATTACTCGTAAGAAAATAAATGTCTTGCTTGGCATCATGAAAAACAATTTGCCTAACAAAAAGCATATTTTGTTGTGTATGGTTTGAACATGTTTTATGTATAGATGAATGGGACAGCTATAGAGCTATATCGTGAATAAAGCGTTAACGATTCGTGAAAAGTATGCCGGGGTGAAGCGTTATATATAGTTCACAGGCTACCCAAATGTATTTTCAAATATGAAAACCTACTGCTAAAAGAAATGGGAATGAAATATTTGAATTAAATGACACAGAATGGAAAATGATCTTCAGAATGCCCTTTAAAGTTACAAGTAATTGTAAACTGCAATGGTTTCAATACAGAATTCTGAACAAAATTTTAGCTTCAAACTCATACTTATTCAAAATCAAAATTAGAGATGATAAGAATTGTACATTCTGTCAGATAGAAGAAGAAACAATTGAACATTTGTTTTGGGAATGTGATGGTGTTCAGCATTTCTTAAGAGAATTTGAAGTTTGTTTTGAACATAAGACCAATCTTCAAATATCAATAACAAAAAATAATTTTATTTTTGGATTTTTGGATGAAAAGAAAACTATACAAAATAATCTTGTTCTTTGGCTGAAATATTATATCTATACTATGAGGTGTAAAGGGAAGACACTGAATGTAAATGTTGGATATCGCTAATGAATACATTTTATGAAAGTTTATTGCATATAAAAATGGTGAAAAAGATTTGTTTGACACCTGCTGGAACCGCTGGAATGAATTATTTCATTGAGTGTTTGTTTTATGGTTTGTTTGTTTTTTTGTTTTTTGTTTAAAAAATATATATAAATAAATTTCAATATATATGTACCTTTAATATATTAGATAATGACTGAATTCATCTCTCTCTCTCTCTCTCTCTCTCTCTTTCTCTCTCTCAGAAAAGAATATATACATATACCTTTGATAGCTTCTAATAAACATTTTGTACAAGTTTCTTTGCAGAATGTATGTATATATATATATATATATATATATATATATATATATATATATATATATATATATATATATATATATATATACTGTATGTATGTTTAAAAAAAATGAAATTTATTTCATTCTAGAATCTATTATACACCTATTTACTGGCGATAAGGACAACAGCAAGTTTATTGTCCCCCAAGACAACAACTATTTCCTGCGGCGCATTGTTCACAACTGCAGGGCATGATTCACGAGGAAACTGCTATCATTACAATTTGGATATATATATATATATATATATATATATATATATATATATATATATATATATAAAGTCTCTTTTTTGGAAGTAAAATTGACGTTTATAATACTTACTGTGACGTCATAGTACTTTCGTGTATGTAGTCGTGCGTTACGTTGCTATGAGAGATAAACACGACTGAAGAAGACCGGTAACGCTGTCGAAATATTTCTACTAAGTGTTTAGAGTTTTCTCTCTCTCTCTCTCTCTCTCTCTCTCTCTCTCTCTCTCTCTCTATATATATATATATATATATATATTATACACCTACCTATGAGGACAATAGCAAGTTTATTGTCCCCCAAGACAGCAAATGTCGAGGGGGACAATAAACTTACTACTGTCTGAATAGTTAGTAAATACATGTAGGTGTTTTATTATTTACTTGTGTCAGACATACCAAAGTGAAGTAAACTAATTCGAGTTATAAGACTTTGACGTCACAGAAATGAAAACGCGGGAAAATATATAGCATCGGGTAAATTTCCCCAGAGCAGATTGTTCAGAAACTATTTCACGGCTAGCGTTATCCAGAAGAAATGGAAAATTTATTCACCTAACATTTATATTGCAAAAACATTCTGAGGTATAATAAAATAATATATTTATATATAATTATATAAACTTGGACAAGCAAATATTTCAAAATGAATTTATTCAAATGATTATTTTTCTGATATCAGGCCCCTTCCTCTAAAATAAAGATAGATATATCGAATTAATATGTTTTACGGCGTGGCCGTGTTTGAGGACGAAGCAAAAAAGTTTTGGCATTAGTATCTATATCCAAAACAGGACAAAAATAACCCGAAGTTAGCACGAGGACAGAGCTGTATCAAAGCATCGTAATTTTGGACATTTGATCCGCCTACATATTGAACGCGGGAAATATAACGCAATCGATGTAAACAGTACATTGTGACGTCATATTCAGCGTGGTTATTTAGCAAATTTACAAACATAGCGTTTGAACCACAACAAAAAACATGGCGTTAATCGTGGAGTGATTATATATGATTAAGAAAATAAAATTTACAGGATTTTACGGATTTTATGTAACATCTCAGAATGACGTGAACTAGGGTAGACGAGATTCAAAATGGAGGAATACATGTCCACGCGCTAATATTCGAATCGACGCCATTGGTACCAAACTATTCAAGTTCCATAGGTATGGTTTAATTTTTCATTATATTCCTATATTTTCCTTTAAACATGTATATACGTGTTACCTATAGGGAGAGCTCCGCTCTCACGGCCCTTCGGGCCGTGAGAGGGCTTCGCCCTCTATAAGGCATTCTGGGCTTCTGTATGGGGTGATTAATAAATGTACTTACACACACCACTCGACAGAAAACTGATAAGGACAACGAACTGGTGTACTGAAAGTCAAATTAGTTCACATTAGAATTTAGAAACCCAAATACAGTCAAAAGATTTTTATATCAAATAGTTCACTAATGGGAAATTAATCAAAATGCCGAGCTCTATCAGATGTATGTGTATACATTTACCCTATTCTCAATCCTATCAGACAATAGCCGTGTTTCGAGTTACTCCGGAACACCCGGGATTTTTCGTATTTAGCCACGCCGGTCACGTGATATGAGCAAAATGTTCCACAGGGGTACTTCCGGTTAATTTTGTTTACACTGGTAACAAAATTGTTTTTGACAAAATATAGATTTTGCGGCACAAACTGTCGCAAATCAGATAAAGGATAGCAAGGGATATATATTTACTTGGGAAGATGTCAAAGTTTACCTTTTCCCAAACCCGGGAAAAGCGTTCACGCAGAGGAAACGATGGCGTCATTTGTGTAGAAAACCACGAGCAGCCGAAATTGAGTGCGATTATTACATTCCGTGAAAGCTGAACCAACAAAGAAACATCATTGTTCTAGCCAGTTTGCTTATATTAACTTTTAGGAAAACCAAGAGGTTTGTACTGACTCTTAAAAATATAATATAGACTGTGCAAAATCTTGTCAATCTTCAAGAATAGGTATACTTGTACCCTCATCTACATCTGAGCAGTGTATGTATTTTACAACGGTGTTCATGAGACATTAAATAGATGATAAAGCATCATATATTAGAGAATTTCAATTATGAACTTATGGTTCAGGCTCATAAAAATTATGAAGCAATTTCACAAGGGAGTGAGAGGGGGGGGGGGGTATATATATCTGCTAATTAAATAAAATATGAGAACACCAGATAATATATCCCTACGGATCTATACTAGAATTTGCATGATCATTTATTCAAGCTCCATACTGATGGTTCATTCACTGCAAAATTTTGAATTATATCAAAGAACATTGATCTTTTCTCCAACTTTTAATACCAATCAAGCACAGGCAGTATGCATCGCTTGGGGTCGAATTTACTATTAAAGAGTACTCTTTAATAGTCAATTCGAACACAAGTGATGCATATTGCCTGTGCAATCAAGGTACTTTACATGTACATCAGATATGTACATTTCCACTCAAACTACTTGTATACAAGAATGGAACCAGCTGAACATGAGCCAGGTTATATATTATATATTTGCTCTCCTACCCCTTTGATTCAGTACTGTGTAAGGAAATATACTATTGAGTATATATATTTCTTAAAAAGAATAACAATTTTCATTCATATTTTATTCAACATATATATACACAGGTTGATAACAATGGCTGATCTGCATATAATGACTGCTAGTTATTGGCTGGTATGCAGTGAAAGGGAGCTAAAAAGGAGTAAAAAGTTCATATCAGCCAGGTGAGAATTAATTTCTTCTTTTTTGTGTGTTATACATATGTAATTCTTTTCTTTTGCTGCTTCAAATCTTGTGTATTTGAAAATTTTCAGTCTAATATTTGGCAATGTTATAGGTAGTGTGGTTTAAATAAACCAGTGTTAAGGAATATCCAGTAATGGCATGACATCATGAGAGTTTGGCATACCGACATTCAGATGATTAATGATGAAACTGAAGACCTCAAGTGAAAGGCATGGAAAATTATCCTGTTCCCATTAACCTGGAAAAGAGGAGGGATGCCACAATATTGATAATAGACTTTTGTCAATTTGAGAAGCAAAGATGTAAAAAAAAAAAAAAAAAAAAAAAAAAAAAAAAAAAAAAAAAAAAAAAAAATAAATAATGCTGAAATTATAATTCATGTATTTGTTAAAAATACTGTTCACTGTACATACATGTATATTTTTTTTAACTTATTTGGAAATACATGAAGTAATTCATATTAAAACTGAATGTATGAGTTTTCATGATTTTTATCAATAAAGCTTACCATATTTATTGTACAAATATCTGATTTCCCCTATACATTGTAGTCATATGAGAGCTTGCTTGCATTCAGAGATATGACATCATGTATAAAGCCGAGTTAAACAACTTCAAAATCTACCCAACATGTTTTAAATGAACACAAAAGATTCTTCCTAATTTCTTCTCTCTTTTTTTCAATTTTGTTCATAAATTTATATTTAAGTCAATTCACCTTTTTCAAACTTTTGATGCATATGACGGATTTCCTCTGTATTGCTATATCTATCAGGCCCAGCACAATCTCTATATTTAACTATATAGTTTTATAAAGCTATTTCAAACAGCTTCATTAAGCTAGTTTCGATTAAATTTCTTAAGTGCAATGACACATAACAATATACATGTACTTTGAACTAACCACAACACTATTCTATGTATAGATCATATGTCATTTTAAGAATTTTCATGAAAAGAGAATTTCTTTTGTATTGATAACTGTCCACTGCCTTATGTGTGTCGAAGCTTTGATAAGTATATGATGACTTTACAATGTGGAATCTGTAACAACTTAATAATCCTAAACATTTGACAATTTTGAATCAAAATTCTTCCTAAGGTACATAGTTTAAGAAGCTTTTTTTGTTTACAGTGTGTTGTTTCAAGTACAAGGATGAAATATTTTCACTTAGAAATTAAATTTTTATGCTTTAAAAATATATTTGATAGAAGATTTGAAATAGTTATATCAAGCAATTTCAATTAGCTTTAAAAAGCTATATAGCTTGATTAGCATATTTATATAGCTAATTATACTAGAGATTGTGCTGGACCAGTCTGTGAGCACATATTGAAATTATGTTGCTGAAAGGAATTATAATATTACCTTAATCATGATCAGATATATATTTTGTTCAGTGATATAAATATGAGCAGTAATCACAAATACCTACTGGATTGTGAAAAGTCAATAAAATGACTACAACAATAAATAGTCATGCTAAAAATTCTTCCAATTACATAAGTATATCATTAGAAGTCAAACTCCAAAGACTTAATTTGTAGCACAAGTATTAGTTGAGAAATAATTATTTTCAAATTCAATCTAATTAAAATTAGATCTTTGATCCGCTCATGCAATCGCTACACAAAGGACTATACACCAGTTTCATAACAAGTGCAGTCTTTTCTTAGAGATCAGCTGAGCATAGTGAAGATTCAAGTAAATTAAAAGTCAAATCAATCTAATTAAAATTAGATCTTTGATCCGCTCATGCAATCGCTACACTTTGTGTAGCGATTGCATGAACGGATCAAAGATCTAATTTTAATTAGATCGTTTCAAATTAGACAGCATATTGACTATACCCAAGTAGATAATTTTATCCTCACCCACATATGGCTATACCATTGCACTCAGAAACCCAGACTAATTCAATTTAAACTAGCTTTAAATAATAAAGCCATTTCAAATACCTATAATATTATAGCTAATCTATTACTTTTCACTGTGTATTGTCATTATCTATATTTTATATCAATAATTATCAGGTCCAGTCCAAAGACTATTTCTACCTATGTAGCTACTTATAGCTACCTAGGTATTTAAACCTACTCCAGGTAGCTATTTTTACCTACATTTTCCTTTACTTGCATTTTGTGGCCAAACGCAGGAACAGCGCAACATGGTGTGTACCAAATTTCTTGATTCACTTATACTGACAATGAATACCACAAAAATATTGGACAAAAAATGATTACTTTCAAATTTGCATCAATAACTGCACCCACTTCCATTCTCTAGGAACTTAGGATCAAAGATACATGATAAGAAGTCTAGAATGTTTTACAAATCTTTATTAATTTTAAAGTTAACATTCATGCACTCTTACATTAAAAGTTTTTGAGTCGATTTTTCATGCAATTTTCTCTACATTTTCCACCCTCGTAAAGCATTTAAATTTACACTCCGAATTTTGTCATGCACATGTACAACATGATACATAAAACGACTGACCTGTTTAAAAGATGTGCCTTAATTATTATTTATTTATATCTTTAAAAACATGTAAAAGTAGGTAAAACTAGCTACTTTAAGTAGCTTTAAATACCTAGGTAGCTATTAATAGCTACGTAGGTAGAAATAGTCTTTGGAATGGACCTGAATATATATGTTACATGTTTATGCCCATTTTGGCCCTGATTTGGTAACGTAAATTCTATTTCACATAGGCCCTATAGACTGTACTGGACCTAATGCCTGCTTTAAATGAAGCAGTGCACATTGTGTTTTGTTTAATCATATATATATATAATGTCGTCATAATTTTCATTTTACCAGTTTGACAGGTTTCAGTGAGTCTAATACGTTCTTTTCCTTTACTCCTCCGGTTACTAGACAGCTGGGCCGGGCCTTGTGTGAGTTACACGACATCGTCTTCTGTTCTTGACGAAGTCTTTCGTTGTATTTCGTAGATCAATAGTAGCTTATCAAACGCTCATAAACAAATATGTACCGCATACACCCCAAACTATTAAATGTGTATTTCAATTTCATGATGATCGACAAAATTAAGCCTAGGCCTAATACACGAAGTGTCGACTGTTGGTAAACAAAGGTAAACAACGATAAACCGGAAGTAACCCTGTGGAACATTTTTGACGCGGCGTGACTAAACACAGAATAAACACTGTGTTCCGGAGTAACTCGAAACACGGCTATTGTTAAAATTTTGCATTCTATTTCTACACATGTGTAGTAGAAGCCGATACGTAGAGAGAATATGTTTTTACAGCCCATGATTTAATTTTGTGGCAAACTAAATATCCCGGAGTGTTCGTAACTTACCGATCATGTTTATTAAACCGTAACGTATGCATGAAAGGAGGGATTACGAAATCTATATCTGTTATACAGCGTATGCAAAGATAACGAGAGTAGGATATTCTCACGTTCTATATTAAGGAAATGAAACACTTTGCATTGTTTATCATACAAACTACTTGTGCAAATCTGAGCAAACTAGGAAGGGGAGCCGATCAGGATTCAGTATATTTCCCGAGGGAAAGGGTACTTTTTCACCGCATCGCAAGCTTTTAATTTTAATTACTTCCTACATTGCCATGTTTTAATTTCATATTAACACCCATGGATGGAGTTGTCATATTCTGATTTCAAATTATCCCTTACTCAAGCAGTTGTCATGTTTTAAATGTCACATTAAGGTACTGACTAAAACCCGGTCTCGGTTCCGGTCTTCAGTCTCGGTTTCGTGACTAAAACCCGGTCTTCGGTCCCGGTCCCAGATTTTTTTTTTTTCGATAAAAACAGAATATTTTAGCCCCAATTTCTCGTTAACTTAGATATGACACATCGTGCCTGCATTCTGATGGTTGATTGATCATATTACTGGCGTCTTTCGTAAAATAGGATGTGAAAACTCCGGGACCGAAGTAAAAACACTGCTAAAAGCCAGGACCGGTCTTGATATTTTTCCTAAATACCCGCTTTAATCTACTATTTCATTAAAGAAAGGTGTGCTATTCAATGACATTCCTTTGTATGCACATGTATGTTTCTAATTGCTTGTGTGTTTGTGTTTTATTCCAATTTTCCTCTTTATGTCAAAATCGAACTCTACTACGTGATTTTTTTCTCCCAAATGAACGCGTTACATTACATTTTCATAAAAAGATAAGGATGTAGAAGAGAAATAATATATATCTGTTTATCCTGGTGTATTTGTTTGTAATTTACTGTTGGATGTAGTTTTTACAAAATTAATTAATTTTTTTTTACTGAGGTAAAACACTTGACCACACGATTGATAAAATTTTCAAATTCAATGTTGGTGTATTCCGAACCAGTGTTGTAGCATAGAACCCCCCCCCCCCCCCCCCCCCCCCCCCGCTTAGACTTTCCCCCGGAAAAACGGGCCCGGGATATTCCCCCCGAAAATGAGCCTGGCATAGAATTTCCCCCTAGGAAGAATGAACCCAGGCCCAATCCCCCCCCCCCTAGGAAAAACCGTCCCAGTATAGATTTTCCCCCTAAATGACAGTACGCCTTTCCCTCCTTCTTACACTTTAGCTATGTATCCGTTTCCAGTTCTATTACTAGACTTCTCTTGCTTATCAAGACCCAGGAATTCTTATCGTTTCTTTTCAATTTTGAGCAGGGTCTTCTGTATCACAATCATCATCTTATTTTTTTAAAGGAAATTTATTCAAGTCGTGTAATGATATATCAAAATTCTTTCAGACATCTCAAGTCTTTGCTGTTAACATCTGAAATAGTGAAGTTGGGAAGAAGTTAATGTTTGGTTTTTTTTAAATTTAAAATTTCGAATTTAAATAAACGAGAAAATTAAATTACTTTTATTCATACAGTGCATCTACTTTAGTTTTTAGATATCTTAATTGTATATATTTTAGTCGACTTTTTACGAAAAACCCTAATGATATTGACCATCGTTAAAGTCTTTTGGGAAGCATATTGTATTTACTATATGCAATTTAAAGTTTTCAGCGTGTAAACCCAACTTCAACATCTCAAAACAAATTCCTCTATTTTACGAATATCGTAATATTAATGAGCACATATCTATTTTTAAACTATAACAATTTAACAGCAAATATTTGTTTCTTTTTTGTAACTTTTTTTTTATAACATTCAACTCTTTATAACAAATTTCATTGATTATTATCTTCAACTGGAAGAGTTTGCTTCATTCTATATTTATTCAAAAGCTTCTACATGAGAAGAAAAAAAGATTCCGGTCGATGAAATCCGGAAACAGGAGGGGGGAGATTCTATACATGGCGGTTTTTCCTCCCAGGGGGAAATTCTATACTAACTTTGTACATAGGGAAATTATATGCTGGGGCGCTTTTTTCCCCTATGGGGGAAGATCTATCCCGGGCCCGTTTTTCCGGAGGAAAGTCGATGCGGCTAACGCTAAAACACCGGGTCTTTGTATATGTGTATACGGCTGACTGTTCTCTCTCTCCTCTCTCTCTCTCTCTCTCTCTCTCTCTCTCTCTCTCTCTCTCTCGCTCCTCTCTCTCTCATTTACGAGTGTATCGTGAGAATCGCATTAATTTGTTAAATTATAATGTTATATTAGTTGTTTTAATCAGGGAACAAAAGCCTCTATGTAAATATTAGAATAATACAAAGTAGAGTGCACGTGCAAAATATGAGTCCAGAATGTACGATGTATGAAGTACTTTAAAAATTATGTTCATTAGTGAAATGGAAAAAACAAAAACAAATAATGTCCTTAAATTTTATCATAATTATTGAAACGTGAATAATTATTGTTGATAGTGAAACAAAATCAATGTGCACTCTTATTACCCCCCCCCCCACCCCCCACCCCTTCCAGAAAGATTCTGAATACAAGAATGATGCTTTTGAAAAGCAAATGTTAAATTTCATTTTTATGCCCCCATAATCGGATATTCGGGGCGCATTTATATAATTTTTGTCCGTCCGTCTGTTTGTCAGCAAAAACTTGAACCTTCGGCATAACTTTTGAATGCATGTTGATAGGGTTTTCATATTGCACATGTGTACTCCTTGTGACAAGACCTTTCTTTACATGCAGTTCTTCACCTTTCAAATTTGACCTACTTTTGAAAACCTTTAACCTTAGCCATAACTTTTGAATGGTTAGTAAAAATACATGAGGATGTAACACAGCAGACTATTCATGAAGCGCTAACAGTGGGCCCATTTGTATTTTAAAAACAGAAATTTAGTTCTAAAATGAATTTACACCGTACATGTATGTCTTGCATATTTATAAATGTAGATTTCATTGTATGTAAATTTGTCAGTTGATGTCAAATTTACGCATTTTGAAATATAAGATATTTTGAAAATAGGAAACAAACAGTTTTTGTGCAGCATAATTAATATGTTTGTACATATACGTATATAACTATTCACAATAAATATAGTTACCACATAATATTACAGTAAAACACACCATAGATTAATTAAAGAATCCGCCTGATAGATAAAACCAAAAAAAACTGGCTGTAATAACAGTCCATGACTCATTGCAGTGAATAACAGACACAAGCAACGTTTACCAATTTATTCATATAACAGCAATGACACATTCGGGATATACTGAAATGGACAATATCGGCCGCATGTGAAAATTTTGTGGGATAACTGGGGAGTCGCCCAGTGAGCCAGTTTAACTTAACTTGTAAGGGGTACACTGGGGGGCCCGAGTAAAACATTCAGTGCCCAGACCTGAACGGACGCCAGCGTTCTAAGGAGGTAAGCGAGACCCGCCCTTCTCACCCTGTCTCCTGCAGTGCTACCTGGTATGTACATTATCATGTTGGACATAAGCCCCAAACATGCATCAGACTGTAGCATCCCCTCACTGAAGTGAGGTGGATGTGGGCCCAACCGTCTTCGGTGGTGGCCCCACTATTAGTTTACTTGTTTTAACTTGTACGACTTTTAGTACTGTAAATTGCCCCCTGCTTTAGAAGCAGGTGGGGGAAACAACCAGGTTTTGGAGCAGAAACAGTCATCACATACCATTACCGACTCCCCAGTTCGGCCACAGACATTGGAACAATGTCCCCCACAAAAAGCTTGTAGGATTAAAAACTGAGTGAAACTCAAAATACAAAAGAATTACATGGATAAGAATAAGTCATTTGACCAAACCACAGTACTTGAAACTGGAGTTGCACAAAAATCACAGTAAACGCACAATTGGCAAACAGCAGCAAGCACGAAATGATAAATTACTTGTGCGGCGGGTAAGAAAAACCTTGACATTTGAAAAAAAAAATAAAAAAAATACCAAGGCCGCTTGAATATTGTTGAGAAATAATTGATTTCCCAGGACCGACATACA